>NW_026706374.1:0-101913 GCF_029867415.1 Vicia villosa | reverse complement strand
ATATCTCTAACATATGAGCCAACCATAAAATTTAATAGTTTAGAAGTGCTTTTAATGTCGACTAATTAACCAAAAATTTCTAAAGAATTATGTTATTTCAATTTCATTACCGCACACATATATCATAAATTAAAAATAAAAAAATAAAAAAAAACAAACTTGTTGATTCTTTAATCAAAATATTTAGTTGAATATTTAAAATAATCATAGACGACTTCAAATCAAGAAATCAAGAAGGATATACTTGTAGTAAAATTCTTGATTGATATTGAGGAAGAAATTCATAAAAATTACGAAAATAAAATACAATTCATGATTAATAATTTTAAAATATCAATAAATAACCCTTATTATTGATTATATCCTATCGGATATATCACACATTCTAAGCTAGATTTTATTCATCTAGATGTGTTTAGAATCTCTGAGCTTAATAGCAGCTATAGCATCACATACATTGAAATTATCTAGAATATCTTCTTCAATTTCTTCTGATTCCAGACACTCTTCATCTTCATGTTTTGGAGAGTGTTCTTTCAAACTATCCAAAATAAGACCTTCGTGATTTTTTTCTGACTTAGTGGTGTTTTCTTTTACACGGCTTTCATAAATTTCCTTTGATTTAGAACACTTTCCCTCTTCATGTTTGAAGAGTCTTTGAAAATGTTGTTTTTGACTCTCCATGTAACACTTTCCACAAATTGTTCTGATACCAGCATGATCATAAGTTCCGCATGCATTGTTAGAACAAACTAATGGAGCCATGTTTTTGTCAAGCAAATTGACTTAAGAAATATTGAGAAAACAAATCACAATCAATGAGAATAAATTATGTTAATAATTATGGTGGAGAATAACTTAATTTATAAATAAACTAATATCATAAATGCATTTATATTATTTACGAGTTAATTAAGTAACATTTGATACGTAGGATAATTATTTAACTATAATTAAAAAATAACTTATTAAAAATAATATCCAAAAGAACTATCCAAATCTATGAAACAATTGCCATAAATAATTATTGTCATTAATATTTAACCATAAGCTATTAAAAAAAACTCAATCAAATCCAATTAGGAAACCTATTTACATATGGAAAAAAATCATTAAAATAATTAGGTTCATATAATTAATTAGAATATTTTCAAAAAAGAAATAATTAAATAGAAAATTGTGGTACAAAACAGAATAAAGGTACTTGATAACAAATTAACCAATTAACCGCTATTTTATAAAAATAAATTTAAAATTTTATACTCGGGTTGGAGAACCTAGTTCTCCCTTATATCTATTCCTTGCTTATAGAAAAAAAAAATTAAAATTTTATTTAATTTTATTTATTTCTATGTATTTATACACCCTTCACGTTCTATTATATGAAGAAAAAAATTATAGATTAATATAATAACTAATATATAAATAAAATACCTTATAATATATATTAAGAAACATTTGATATGTATGATAATTATTTAATTGTAATTAAAAAATAACTTATTAAATATAATATCCAAAAGAACCTATTATCCATATCTATGAAACACTTACCATAATAAATGATTGTCATTATTAGGTTAGCATATAATTCAGCCAAATCCAATTTGAAAACCTATTTATATATGAAATAAAAGTGCATTTAAATAATTACGTTAGCATATATATAAGAAGTAATTAGAATATTTTCAAAAAATAATAATTTTTAAGTAAATGTTTTTCTACAAAAAAGAGTAAAGGAAACATACAAGGTATATGATAACAAATTAACAGCTATTTCATATAAAAAATATAAATTTTATTTAAATTTATTTATTTCTATGATTTTTTTCAAAGCAACCAACTTTATGCAGCGGTGAATTGTGCATTAATAATGTTGATATTAAAACATTCTGAAGCAAAATCTATGAAAGATATGAGGCCAATTGCGTGTTACACCACAATTTATAAAGTAATTTAAAAAACTCTGACAAGAAGGCTTAGTAAAGTTATTAGTGAAGTGATTGATAGCAACAGATCTGCTTTCATCCATGGCAGAGTGATTCATGGCAATATTTTAATGGCTCATGAATTAAAAGGTTATAATTATAAGTACATTTCTCCAAGATGTGTCATCCAAATAGACGTTCAAAAAGCTTACAATACGGTAGAACAGCCTACTCTCGAGGATATTATGCAAGAGCTAAAGTTTCCTCTTAAATTCATATGTTTGATAATGCTATGTGTACGGTATGTTTCATACAGGTATTCTATCAACGACCAAGTTACAGGTCTGCTAAAGGCGGAAAGAGATCTCAGGCTGGGGGATCCTGTATCCCTCTACTGCTTGTGCTTATTAGGGATTACCTCCATAGATGCTTGAAGAAGCTGAATTATAAGCCTAACTTCAACTTTCATCCTCGGTGTGAACGGCTCCAGATTACAAATATTTCCTTTGCTGATGACTTGATTTTGTTTACTATGGGTGATGTGAAATCAATGAGACTATGATGGGTGTTTTCCAAGATTTTTCACAAGCTATGTGCACCCACGTAAGTGCAATCTTTACTTTGGTAGGGTTCTGCCAAATGTTAGGCAAGAAATTGTAGATATCACAGGCTTTGCAGAAGGTAGTCTCCCCTTCAAATATTTAGGCGTTCCTCTGTCTAGTAGGAAAATCACAGTGAATCAATGTAGGCCTTTTGTGGAGAAAATTGTTACAAAAAGCAATGGACTTTAAAGCTATTGAGTTATGTTAGAAGATGCCAATTAATTTGTAGTGTTTTGTTTTCTGTCACGACATATTGGATGCTAGTTTTTTCTATTCCTTAAAAAGTTATGAAAGAGATTGAATCCATCTGTAGAAGCTACTTTCGGAGTGAGACTGATATTATTAACAGGAAATCTCCCACAGATTGGGATAAGGTTTGTGAACCTAGGAACTCTAGTGGGCTGAACATTACCTCGTTGAGGATTTGGAATAAAGCCACAACTGGCCGAAAAATTGTTGTGGAACATTCACATGAAAGCTGACAGGTTGTGGATTAAATGAATGGACATGTATTTTCTCAAAGGGGAAGACATTATGCAGAGGAAAGTGACTTTAACAAGTTCTTGGATTCTCAAACAAATTGTAAAAATTATAGAACAAGTACAGGCCACTGAATAATGGATAGAAGTGGCTCAATAAGGGAATTAGCAGCCAGAAAATCCTTTTTAATGATATTCCAAGCCCTCTTGAAGAATCTAGAATTGAATCATCCATGTCTGGTGCTTTAGTCTCTCCAATACTCTTGAGAGCCTTCCATACTTCATCCTTAGTTATAAAATTGAATCCTGCACTTGGCTACCCTTTATAAATACGTCAATATCCACATGCTTAAGCCTATTGGAAGTTGTTCCAACAAGTTCCTCATAAAAATTTATCACATCAGTTTCTATGTCCTTGAAATCAGTGATTATATTTCCATTTTGGTCAACCAACTTGTGAATCCCATTTTGCTTATTTTTCCCTTTCATAATGGCATGAAAATGTGCAGTATTCCCATCACCGAGTTGCAGCCAAGTAACTTTTGGTTTCTGCATAAGTAACTTTTCCTCTTCTTAAGTAGCTTGAGTAAGCTTTTCCTGCTAGTGTGTAACCTCCTTCAGATAATAATTGTTGAACAAATCACCATTTAGATTTTGTTGTACCTGAGCAAGTTTACCTCTAAAAATATGGAAGTTCTGAACTCTAGCAGTAACCCTTCTATTCAAAGTTCTTATAATAGGTTGCAATTTCTACAGCGTTTTCCAAATAACCACCTTAGGCCTGCCCAATTCCTCAATATTCCAACTGTTCTGAATCATATCCAAATATTCTGGATGATCAATCACACTGTTAATACATTTTAAGCAAGTTGTGTGGATTCCTAGAGGATTCACTTTGATGGGAGTATGATCTTATATATGTGCCTTTAATATTTCAATCACACAATCAGGGTACTTCAAGAACCATTCTCTATTGCATATAAAACTCTATCTATCCTAGAGTAAATCATACCAATAGCTTGTTTGTTAGACCAAGTAAAATGAGTACCTAGAGTATCATGTTCCAAAAGACTGGTGACTGTCATCATGTCTGCAAGGTCTACAAACTCACCATCTTGTACCAGATTCCCTCTAATCCTATCAGCAGGGATAAGAACATTATTAAAGTCACCAATTATCATCCACTGATCTTGTTTATTGATCGGTAAAATAGCAAGTGTACTATTTTGCCTCTGTAGTAATAATAGGGAAATTCCCCGAATGTCGATCTCAAGGACTGCGTGATATTATAGAGTTAGTAGGAATTCAATTAAACAAAAAGCCTTGGGGTTTTGGTTTTTATGATTACGAATTAAATTGCAAATAAACTTAAAAAGGTTGATTTAGCCAAATATGAGTAGCATGCCAGGGTAGGTGTGTGCATTAACATGTAACAATTCTGAACCCTTGTTTCATTAACAAAATTCAACTTATCAATTACCGGTTCTTAAGGGTATTTGCTCCTAAGTCCTTAGTGGGCAGACCTTTGAAAATTGAAATCCTAATCCCAAAGTCCTTCGAAATTAGTGATCAAATCAAGTATTATTATAATCAAGAACAATTCGGTTACTATAGGGTATTCCTAGTCCTAGGTGATATCTACTATAGTATAATGGTATAAAAACCCTAACAATGGATGTCAATCCTAATTGTAAGTCATAAATCAATCCAGTTGGTCCGACGAGGAAAGCATTAAAAACCTTATACCATTAAATTGAACATGAAAGAGAAATATGTTATTGAAATTCGGAATTCAAAATCATCACAAATGTTAATCAGGGACACCCCCTAGCATTGGGGGTTTAGCTACTCATATCATCCAAAGAAATTACAAAGCTATCAAATAAAGACATTACAATAGAGATGATGAACTTTGATCTTCAATGGCTTACGCTCATGAGAGTTCTCTGTTCTTCTCCAATTGCATAGGCTTCCTTTCTCAATCCTCCAATTCTTCGTGTGGCAAAAAAGATTCCTAATTCATCTTGAAAATCCTCCTAAATAGTGCAGACTCACTTAAGTTGGTTGGAAATCCCAAAAACACCCTCGCAGGCAAACCACTGAACAAAATATTATTTTATATTTGATTTTATTTACTTCTATGATAACAAATTAACTGGTACTTTATAAAAAAAAATATTAATTTATATTTGATTTTATTTACTTCTATGTATTTATACTCCCATCATTATTCATAATAAACAAAGTTTTAGATTTATATAGGTTCATTTAATAACTAATATACAAGTTAAGTACATTATATTTAAAGAAACATTTGATATATAAAATAATTATTTAACTATAATTAAAAAATAACTTATTAAAAATAATATCCAAAAATAACTTATTATTTAAGCTTAACCTATTAAAATATAACTCAATCAAATCCAATTAGAAAATCTATTTACATATGAAATAAAGCTCATTTGTATCATAACAAGTAGGGGTGGCAAAACGGATCATGGCCCTCCGGGCCGGCACGCGCACCCGCCAAAAAATGGCGGGTTGGTTTGGGATTTTAGGCCCGCCGCTCGCCAAAGTCCGCCCCGCCAAAACTCGCCGCCCGCCCCTCCTCTAAAATTTTCTCTTTTTTGGTTAATTCTAGTAATTCCAATTCTTGATGGTTTATTTTATATATTTATCTGTAAATATATGTAATATTTTTTTTAAGTAAAATTTGTTAAAAAGTAGCTTTTATAAAAAATTGTTTTAAAAAATAAGTGAAAAATTCAATTAAAGGGTAAAAAAAACTATTAATCTATTAAAAAAATGAAAAAAAAATATAAATAAAAATAGGCGGGCATGATTTTTATGCCCATTTTATTTGGCGGGCATGCCCGCCCCACTCTTTTTTTGGCGGGCTTAAGGCGGGTCGGGCGGCGGGCGGCCCATTTTGCCACCCCTAATAACAAGTAATTCGAATATTCTAGGGAAAAAATAATTTAGTCAGAAATATATATTTAAAAAATGAGTAAAGGAAACATGCAGTGTATGATAACAAATTAATAGCTATTTCATAGAAAAACATTTAGATTTATATTTGATTTTATTTATTCTCTCTACATTCTTTATTATACAAAAATTATATTTTTTTTATTGTTTCTTTTATAATCTTTATATAGTAAATCTTGTCATCATCTTTACTGGGCCAAGCTTATATGGAACTCTGTCATTCCTCTTTCCACCTCAACTCTTTTATGGAGAATCATTCATAAGAAAATGGCTACAGATGAGAATCTGGCCACCAGAGGTTGTCAGTTACCTTCAATGTGTTTCTTATGTAGCAAGCATTCTGAAACTTCCAAACATCTCTTTCTTGACTGCATCTTTGCAAAGAAATTATGGATTTGGCTTCAGAATATTTTGAACCAACCTATTGATTTCACATATGCAATTACCACACTTTATGTTGGCAAAAAAGGTTGGAGCCCTCAATGTGCTCTAGTAGTTACTGCATCTATGATGGCCTTATATAGAACCATATGGTACTGCAGAAATCAGCTCAGATTCAAAGGCATTATGGTGCCTCACAATACAATAATTTCTTCCGTCATTGTTGCTGTTTCGATGACAGGTAATCTCACCAAGCTGGCCACAGGGCCTTCCATTACTGAGTTCAGCATTATCAAAGCTTTTAGGGTTCAGACTCATCATCCTAGGGCTCCTCAAATTCTGGAAGTCATATGGTGCCCTCCATTTGGTCATTGGCTAAAGTGTAACACGGATGGTTCAGCCTTAGGCAGCCCTGGTTCATCTGCTTGTGCTGGCATTTTTAGAAACAGCTCTGGAGACTGTGTGGGATGTTTCGCTTCAAATCTTGGCATCCAAAACTCTTTCTATGTCGAGCTTATGGCTATTATTTTGGCAATCGAGACTGCCAAGCATAACAATTGAAACTTGCTTTGGATTGAATCAGATTCTAAAACTGTAGTCTTGGCTTTCTCCAACCCTATGCATGTGCCTTGGCAATTAAGCAACAGATGGTGTAATAGCATTGCTATATCCAAAACTATGTAATTCTGGATCTCCCATACTTATAGAGAAGGAAATCAATGTGCCGACACTTTAGCTAATATAGGGCTCTCGCTTGATGGCTTCTCATGGTGGAACTATCCCCCTATGGTGGTTAGAAAAGAGATCATTTTGTACAAATTGGAAATGCCCAATTTTAAATTTTCTTAAATAGTTTTTAGCTTATTCTTTGGCTTCTTTGTGGGTCAGGTCTTGCCCTTCCTTTTATTTTCATATTAATATATGAGATTTAGATTTAAAATATATAAATATCCTTAATTACCCTTTAACACAAATTTAATTTATCTTAAAAAATGTCTTTTTTTTGTTATTTGCTAATACAATATATTGGCCAATCAAATACATCGCTTTTGCCAAGTGGAGGATATTACTCATTTCTCATCTTATGATTCAACTTGGTTTCATCTTTATACCTAGTTGTGTTTCCCTCTCTCATTATTAAGGATGACAAACAGACCCAAACCCACGGGGCCCACCCGCATTCGAACCCGAGTCAACGGATGAAAACTCGAGTTGACTGAGTTTGGGTTCGAGTTCAGGTGTCATCTGATATTTCAGATGCGGGTTTGGGTAGTATGAAACCCGCACCCGAAACCCGAAATTACACCCGCTTATATATATATATATATATGTGTGTGTGTGTGTGTGTGTGTGTGTGTGTGTGTGTGTGTGTGTGTGTGTGTGAAGGAAAGTTGTAGAAAAAATGTATTTTATCTATTTTGATGCGGGTTCGGGTTCGGGTGAAAAATCATAATCCAACGGATATGGGCGTGGGTGTTATTTTGACACCCGAACAACTTTTGGGTTCGGGGCCGATTTCGGGTGCGGGTTTGGGTTATGTGAAACCCGCACTCGACCCGACTCGTTGTCATCCCTACTCATTTGAAATCAATTTTTTACAGCTACTCTCTCCTTTTTCAGGCACCCTCATTCTCTCACTTCAATTTTTTGAGACTCAAAGAATAGATCTGTTTCTTCATTCAGCATTAATGGTATTAGAAAGATTTGAAAGTCTCACATTCGTTGGAGATAGAGCATTGAAAGAGTTTATATAGAGTGACTCTCCTCACCTTACCAACCGGTTTTGTAAGGATGAATTAGGTCAAACTCTATTATGGTATCAGATTCTCTCGATCGGAGCATGGGTCGCTCATCGTTAATATCCACGCTTCAAGCCCAAAAAAATGTTGGGCGTGAGGGGGTGTATTAGGAAGATTCTAAAGTCCCACATTTATTGGAGATAGAGCATTGAAACCAATTTTGTAAAAATGAGTTAGGTCAAACTCTAATAAATGGAACCCGTACTTTGACACCGAGAGAGTGAATTCTCATCTTTTTAACTTTTTTACATTATATCATTAGGTTACTTTTTTTTCTTTCAGCATTGTCAAATATTAATGAGGACAAAACAACACCAATGGATGAGAAAGAAAAAAGCAACCAAGATAAGTCAAATTCTATTTGGTGAATAAGTTTCCTTACTTTTGCAATCTTCATGTTTGATATAATGCTTCTTTGAACTTTTACTTATAACTCAACTTTTCAAATAATATTTATAAAACCGAGCTTTTATTTCATTTTGTAGTTTATGATTAATTTTCTGAGCTTTTATTTTATTTTGTTTACATTCTTATTAGTTATTATGTTAATTCATGTTCATATCTTGGAGCTTGACTTAGTTTAGCATGAGTTTTGAGTTTGTCTATATTTCCTTGGAGAGATTGCTTGGTGTTGCTGGATTGTTTTCGGGATCAGTAGTTCTGATGCAAAATTATGGTGACCTTTAGAGGTGCTCATAATTAACATAACCAATCTATATTCAATTAATGACCATTTACTATAACCAGATATAAAACCAATCCATATAAATGGTTATATTTTTACATAACTGGTTATAAAACTTGTTTATCCATAACCACATTTTATAACTGATTCTAAAGTTGTAACCAAATTTTAATTTAAAACCGATTTCGAAAATTTGTATTTTTTTTAGAAAAAACGATTTTACCTATTTCTGAAAAAAAAAAAAAATTTTTCGTATTTTCAAAAAAAAAAATCATTTTTTCAAAAACACTCAATTTTGGAAAAAAATGATTTTGTTTATTCCGATAAAATACGATTTTCGTATTTATTTGAAAATCTCAATTTTTTCGTATTTTGGAAAGAACTCGATCTTTTACGAGTTTAGAATAAAATTGATTTTTTTCTTATGTCCAAAAATATCAACTTTTTGTATTTATGAAAAATGATTTATTCGTATTTAAAAAAAATCGATTTTTTTGTATTTCCAAAAAAATTGACTTTTCGTATTTCCAAAAACACATCGATTAAAATCAATTTTTACTATTTTTCGAAAAAAAACTCGATTTTTTGTTATTTCGGAAAAAAATTGATTTTTTGTATTTTTGAAAAAAAAATTGTATTTCCTAAAAAAAAATTGATTTTTTGTATTTTTTAAAAAACTCGTTTTTTTATGTTTTTAGAAATAAAATAGATTTTTTGTATTTTTAAAAAAAAAATTAACTTTAATGTTTTTAAAAAATAATAATTTATTCGTATTTCTGAAAAAATTGTATTTTGAGAAAATATTTTAATTTAGTTTTTATTTTGGATGTGGATGTCCAAAATATGGATTTGGTTAAAATCATATTTATAAAATGTCCAAATTATAAATTTGGTTAAAAACCATATTAAAATTAACCGGTTTTTTATAACCGGATTTGGATATGGATATAGATAATTTATATAAATGATTAATTTAAACACCCCTAGTGACCTTATGGCAATCTAAGAGTAGAAGTCTCGGTTGTGCTGTAATAACTTACTACTATTTTCTACTTAAACCTTAATGTCTTGACAGTAATTTCAATCTAAAATGAGTTGAATTAATTTGAACACCCCTACGAAAACAAAGTTTATATTTATCTTTTCTTTATTTCATTATTACTATCTGTCGTACCTCAATTTTTGTCCTACGAATTTCATTCATATAGTCATGTTGCATTTATATTTCGTTTAGATTCAAATCGTAACATTTTTTTTTTGTACATTTCCCGATTTTTATTCATCCTTTCAACTCCCACTTCGAAAAATAAAAATTGTTAATTAAAGTCTTTCATTTGAGATTATTTAGATTTAAGATTATTTAGATTTAAGTATTTGCATCATTTCAATTTAAAAAATATACATAAAAAAATTGTGTTTTAATAATTTAGTTCATCTAGTAGTGTTATTGTTATTTTTTTTTTATATTTTATTATCCAAATAGGATAGATTAGAATCTATTAGTGTAAAGCCCATTAATCCTTTTATGTAGTCCAAGTTAGTTTTATTTTTGTTTGAACTATGTAGTTTTTTTTTGTCCCACATTGTCTTGTTCATGTGGCAACGTTCCAATTTTTTGCTGCATTGGTCCAAGATCTCTGCCATGCCAAGCCAAAGACATAAGTCCAAATGCCCCTGCGTTTTCGCTGCACACATAGTACAAACCTTACACAGAGATGTTCCTACAAACACCTGCAATCAAAAAGAAACATAAATAGTTAGCCAAGATTGTTCAAAAAGCCTCTCCAATTTCCCCCCTATTTTTCATTCAAACCCTAAGTCTCAGCCTACAAAAAGAGAGAGGCATCCACAAAGAAGAAATGTTAACCGAAAGAGGAGAGTTTGGTTTGTTGTTGTTCGTCGCGAGGGAGGCAGTCGCACGAGAGCCTTCAATTTTCTGAGTTTTTCGTAAGACAGAGAGAAATGGAAGCTGAGAGAGGGGTGAGGGAGACGAGAGAACGGGAAGAGAGAAGAGGGGGAAGGCGCTGCCTCTCTTTCTTTTTTTAGGGCTTCTGACCCGTTTGAGTATTAACTGGCTGGATCCGGGTCACATTGACCCGACCCGGTCCAGCCCATTGTTTTTTTATTTCTTTTATTTATCCCTTTTTGTGTTAAAGTTCTTAGGCCTCACTTTCTGCTGCTTTTAACACCCCCTTTCCCATATACTTTTGTTTGTTTTTTTAAAATAATAATAGTTTAGTTTATTGAAAATTGATCTTTTTTTTATATATATCAAAATCATAAAAATATTTAACATATTTATTTTACTTTATCAATTTAAAAAAACCAAAATACTTTTTAATCGAATCGAGTTTTGAGTTTTAATAGGTGAAGAAGGGTTTGTACGTACTTGTACAAATTGTTCTAAAACATTTAGGCGATGGCCGTTAAGCCTTTGTTTAGATGTTTGGATTCCATTAAAGACTCCATAAAACACGATTTAGCTCACCCTTTTGTTTTTACAAAAAAACGCTTTCTTTAAATCGAATCATGTTTGATTCTTAATGGATGAAGAAGGGTTTGTACGTACTTGTACAAGTTATTCTTTAAGCGTTTAGGCGATGGTCGTTAAGCCATTGTTTGAGTGTGTGGACTCCATTGAAGACTTCTCAAACTCGATTTAGCTCACCTTTATTTACAAAAAGTTTTCTTTTAATCAAATTGAATTTAGTCTATAATGGATAATAAAGAAGGGTTTGTACGTACTTGTACAAGTTGTTCTTTAAGCGTTTAGGCGATAGTCGTTAAGCCATTGTTTGAATGTGTGGACTCCATTAAAGATCTTTCAAACTCGACTTATCTCGCCTTTACAAAACACTTTCGATTCACTGAATCATTTCTTTTTCTCGCCCAAGTGCAAATCTATTCCATCACCCAAGAGGGGTTTGTACATACTTGTGCAAGTTGCTCTTTAAAGCGTTTAGGCGATGGCCGTTAAGCCTTTGTTTGAATGCTTGTATTCTCTTAATAAACAATTTCATTCACACCTTTCGTCAACTTGACTTTTCATTTTCATAGTTTTACCCCCGAACTACGATTGCTCTCACTTTCCCATTGCACGAGGGAATACGTAGGCACAAGATACAAATGTCTTGGCGAGCACAATAATAAAAAACCATATTTTGTTCCTTTTTCTAAATAAAGAACGCAAGTTGATATTAAGCTAACAATCGATCGTAAGAATAACTAAATGGGTCCCATCGAGTACGATGGAGGTGAGGGGTGTTAATACCTTCCCCTTGCTTAACCGACCCCCGAACCCGTTTATGGTTACGACGACCATTTTATCCTTCTTTCTTTTCTTTGTGGGTTTTATCGATATTTTCCCTTTCCTTTTTGGAATAAATAAAGTTTGGTGGCGACTCTGTTCTTTTCGCTCCCTTCGAGGTACAAAATTTGTTAGGTCGGCCGCTACACTATCCTCTTATGCTTTCATCACTCTCATTTTCCTCAATTGCTCTCTACCTCAATATCTCATATTTCTCCATCTTCTCTAATTCTCCATTTTTCTCCATTGATTCACCTACAAGATTTGTGCTTGTTCCAACATTTGGCATCAAGAGCATGGTTCTGATCCTTAATCTGCTACAAAGATGACTACCATATCTAATGATTGAGTTCCCTCCAACCTTCCAACCCTTGATTCGAAAAACTATGACAAATGGTGCAAACAAATGAAGGTGTTGTTTGGCTATCAAGATATTTTTGAAGTGGTTAATAATGGTGTTACACCACTTAGGGCAACAGCTACCGATGCACAGAAGGCTACACACAAGGAAGAAAATAATAAAGATTACAAGGCATTCTTCTTGATTCACTTTTGTGTTGATGGGGACAACTTTGAAAAAATTGGCAATTCCGATTCAGCGAAGCAAGCTTGGGAGATCTTGAAGAAAGCTTATGAAGGGGATGATAAGGCAAAGGTGGCGAGGTTACAAACTTGCAAGCGTCAATTCAAGTTGGTTCAAATGGAAGAGAATGAGACTATCAACGAATACATAACACACATCACGTGATTGGTGAATCGAATCAGAGCTTGCGGAGAAACCGTTGTAGAGCAGAATGTTGTGTCGAAAATCTTGCGTTCTTTAATGCCAATATTCGATAATATTGTAGTGGAAATCGAATAATTGAAGGATCTTTTGTCATTGAGCAAGGAGGAGCTTCAAAGCTCGCTTGAGGCTCATGAACAAAGGATGGATGAACGAGGAAACAATAAGGCCAAAGTGGAAGTTACATTGAAAGAACGGTTCAATGACAATAATAAACGATCGAAAGGAAAATGGACTTCAAGAGGGAAGTCAATTTTTCGGAACTTTGGTGGAAAGGATTCACAAAATTCGAAGGTTTTGATTGGGGAAAAAGGTGAGAGCAGCTCCAAAGATAGTGATAAAAGCAACAACACTAAGAGATGGGACAAGAGTAACTTGAAATGTTACAATTGTCAAAGATACGGTCATTTCTCAAGAGAGTGTAATGTGTAACGAACAAAAATTCAAAGCGATGAAGCTAAGGTTGCTCGACAAGAAGTGGATGGTGATAATACGCTTCTTCTGATGATCATAGAGGAGAATTATGGCAGTAGTGAGGTGCTGGACAATAGCAGTAGCAGCTGCAAGTTGCAGGGCAGCAACTGCAGTAGTTTGAAAATTGCTGTAGAAACGTGTCTGAAGCAAAATTTTATTCTAACGGTTCGAGATGGAGTCCAAGGAAGTGATGAGTGGTACTTAGATTCTGGTTGTTCAACACACATGATGTAACAACCCGATATTTATTTCCGTATTTATTTACGAGGTATTTGTTTTATTAATTACTATTTGCGTGATACTTAATTATTTGATGTGTTTTGTGATTATTTGAATATGTGTGCTATTTAAATAATTAAGTACATGTGTGAAGATTAGTAAATACCAGTAATGGACCTAATTAATTAGAAGGCTTAAATGCACTTTTCGTCCCTGTAAGTTATTTTTTTTGTATGAGCCCCTATATTTCACTTTCGCGTTTGTTTTAGTCCCTAAAATCAAAATCCGCAGGAAAATTTGCAGGAAAATCCTGTGAATTTTAGCTTTAGGGACTAAATCTCAAGCAAAAAAAACTTACAGGGACAAAAATCAAAAACTCGCTAAGCCCATCAAGAATGTGGAATTGGATGGGTTAAGCCCATCAAGAATAAAGATAGTAAGAGAGGTTTTGTAAGAAAACCTAAGTTAGAAAGAAAAGAAAGAAAAAAGGCTAGAAGAGAAGAGAAAGAAAGGAAATTCTTGAAGAGGGATGGCTAGAAATTCCATCTAATCTAAGGTAAGGGTGTGAATCCAAGTGAGTATAAGTAGATATAATTAAGTAATGTATGTGGGGTTAGATATGTATGATTTAGGATTGATAGTTTACTATTTTCATGAGTTTTGTCCTGAAATTGATATGTTAATCCATAAATTATGTGAAATATAACATGTTTTGATGATTTTGTATGTGATTTTATGAATGGGTATGTGAATAACATATGATTTGGTGTAAGTATGTTGAATTTGGAGAAACCCTAACTTAGAGATTATGACAGAATCCATGGAGTGATGAACTATGTTTTGATGTTTATAATTGGATGTATGTGTTGTATATGTGATATAAACATGAAATTAATGGGAAAATCTAAAATGGAACTGATTTTGGGTGAAAATGGGGGAAAAGGGTTTGCTGTCATCGCAGAAGCATTTTTGCAGAAAACGCAGAGCATCGCATCGCACGGTATAGGGCGCTTAGCGCACTGTTGAAAAATTTGCAAACCACATTACAGAAGGTAGCGCGCTTCACGCAGGTGCCAGGGCGCTTAGCGCGGCCTGTGTTGAAAAATAAAATAATTTTATTTTCTTGAATTGGATTATGGATTTGCATGCTATTGATTTAAGAATAATTATCATGAGTTTTGATGAATTGTTTGGCATGTATTGAATGGTTTATGGGTGAATTTATAGGAAAAACATAATACTTGAAATATATATGTGTTATGATGTGAATTGATGAATGATAATGGAATGTATGTTGTACCATGTTTGAATACATGTGATTGAATGATGTGGAAATGATGTATGCTAATTGATGCACTGTTTGGGATTGAAGTCATGCTCGTGTATGTTGTGCTATGTTGGATGTTAGATGCTTATGTATTTTAAGAGGTTGCGATCGTCTTATTTGCATGAGTCTTATTTTGTTGCACACTTACACTAGCATGGGTCTTTGAAAGAGGCAATGACAGGTAATCTTGCGAAGATTATTTGCTTGTCGCAAACCTAACGCCAAATGGGGTTTGAAAGCTTAACGCCGAATGGAGCTTTAGAGGTGGTTATCTAGTCCGAGAGATGGACAATCGGCTTGCAGGAAATGATAATGGAGGGATCCGCATGCATATCGCATTGAGTCACACTTGAGTCGCGCATGTCGGTGTGAATTGTTAATATTGTGTGATTGATGTGATGTGATGGAATGATGTTGTGGTTATGCATATACGTGAATCTTAGTGATGATGAGTGAACATAAACTTGTTTGTGTCATATGTTCATGATATGATAGATGTAATGTGTTGGTGATTCTTATACATGGTTGTATATTTGTATACTTGTTATGTGAAGTGTGATGAATTCTTGGAACGTATTGTTATTGTGTTATACATTTCCTATTATTATGTTTATTTATAATGATTTTAATTATCACCCTTCTGTTGAAATGATGTTCTATTGCGACATTGCTCAGGTATCAAGGATAATGGTGCTTCGGAGGATGTTTAGCTAGGAAGCATAAAACTCTTTTAGTGTGCCTTGACTAGGTAGTCTTATTGTGCTCTGGTCAATGTAACACATGGGATTTTGGGTTTATTATCTTTGACTAGATGCTCATGAGATATTTATTTTACTCTTATTGTATTTTCCTATTTGGATATGTTATGTTGTTGATGAGTGGCCTTTGAGCCGAGATAGTGTGATATGACAGATGATGTATGGGAATCATCTGAGTTTACCATTTTATTGATGAGACAATTATTCCACTGTAGCTTTGCATGTTTGTTTTGAATTTTTCAATCCCGTGTTATTTGTATGTAACCATTGCATGTTAAAGTGTTTGTTTGGCAAAAATGTGTAATGCCCTCATGTGATGCATGCTTATTTATTCTGAATTATGAAAATGTATGTTTTATTAAGTAGTATAGATTTGGGGGTGTTACACATGACATGTAGAAAGGTTTGATTTGTCAAAATCAATCAAGCCACAAAGAATATAGTGAGATTCGTGGATGACACCACTTTAGTGACAGACGGGGTCGTTGATGTTTTGATCATGAGAAAAGATGGTGGTCATTCCTTGATCAAAGATGTGCTATACATTCCTGGAATTAAATGTAATCTTCTAAGTATTGGCCAATTACTTGAGAAGGATTACACAAATCGCATGGAAAACAAGAATTTGCGCGTTTTGGACCTAAACGAGGTTTTAGTCCTTAAAGCTCCTATGGCTACCAATAGGACCTTCAAGATAGAGTTGAAAGTTATGGAGCATAGGTATCTTGCTACAGCGGCAAGTTGTGAATAGTGGTTGTGGCACTATCGTCTTGGACATCTTAATTTTCGAGACCTCAACGTGTTACATAGGAACGGTATGGTAATCGGGTTGCCAAGAATTAATGTTCCAGCTAAGATGTATGAAGAGTGTGTGCAAGGGAAGTAACACAAAGGTAGTTTCAACAAAGATTCAAGCCATAAGACCAAATGTCACCTTGAGATGGTGTACTCCGACGTTTGTGGTCCAATGCAAGGCAACTTGTATGGTGGCAATCAATACTTTGTCACGTTTATTGACGATTTTAGTAGGAAACTATGGACCTGTGTTATCAAGAGGAAAGATGAGGTGTTTCATGTGTTCAAAGGAGAATTGATGTTGCTTGTTAGTTACCACCCTACCAGAGGTTACAATCGATTGCGATTCGACACATCCCAGGACAGCTTTGAAAGAAGTTGGATGACAAAGGAGAATTGATGTTGCTTGTTAGTTACCACCCTACCAGAGGTTACAATCTATTTGATGTGAAGAGTAAGAAGATTGTGATCAGTCATGACGTAGTCGTGGATGAAGTGGGATTGTATGACAGCAAAAAAATGGCCATGACAGAAGAGGAAATTGATTACCCTCCTAGTGGAAATTGATTTCCTTCACGATTTTTGCATCCTGAAGGCTTTGAAGAAGGGGAAATTGATTACCCCATTCTTGGAAATCGATTTCCTGAAGCAAACATAGAAAATTAGCATGTTGAAAATCCTGAACAGCAGCCGGTCGAAGTCAAAAACGGTGAATCCAGTAGACGACCAGCAAGGCAAATAAGTTTGCCTCAGAGGCTTTGAGATTGTGAAGTATTTCTAGGACAATGAGATTAATAGTGATGGTGATCTCATTCACTTTGTGCTTATGACCGAATCCGAGTCCGTTAGCACGGAGGAGGCACTAAGCGATCCAAAGTGGTTGTGTGCGATGATGGAAGAGCTGGAATCGATTGAGAAGAATAGTACTTGGGAGCTGGTTGATTTACCGGAACGAAAGAAGGCAATCAGTGTGAGATGGGTCTATAAGGTGAAGGCAAATCTAAAAGGAGAAATTGTCAAGTATAAGGCTCGACTTATTGTGAAGGGATTTTTGCAAAGAGAAGGTATAGACTTTGATGAGGCCTTTGCACCAGTTTTTAGGCTGGAAACTATTAGACTAGTTGTTGGTATTGCAAATTGCAACAATTGGTCAATATATGAAATGGATGTGAAATCTGCATTTTTGAACGGTCCACTTAAAAAGGAAGTCAATGTAGAACAGCTCCCTGATTTTGTTGTGACAAATCAAGAGTGAAGGGTCTACAAGTTGAAGAAGGTGCTCTATGGTTTGAAACAAGCTCCAAGAGATTTGGACAAACGCATAGCTGGTTTCCTTGTCGATGTTGGCTTCAAGAAGTGTGTTCGAAGCATGGTGTTTATATGAAGACGGATGCGAGCAAAGATGTAATAATACTTTGCTTATATGTGGACGATCTGTTGATCACGGGCAGCAATGTGTTTGGCATTTCTAAGTTTAAGAGTGAGCTTATGGAGGAGTTTGAAATGAGTGACTTTGGTATCATGACTTACTTTCTTGACATAGAGTTCCACAAGTCAAAATTGGGATTGCTTATGCATCAAAGAAAGTATTCACTTGAGATATTGAAGAGGTGTGATATGGAGCATTGCAATGCTGCCAATACGCCAGCTGGGGCAAGGTTACAACTGTCCAAAAGTGATGATGAGCAGGATGTGGATTCAATGCATTATAGGAGATTGATTGGATTGTTACGTTATCTATGCAATACGCGGCCAGATTTGGCATTTAGTGTCGGTATTGCGAGTAGATTTATGGAGAGACCGAAGGTGTCTCACTTGGCAGGAGTTCAGAGAACCCTACGATACGTCAAAGGTACTCTTGGCTGCGGAATTCTCTTTCCCGCAGCGGACCGGGTAGAAAGTGTGAATTTCTCGGTTACACAGATTCCAATTGGTGCGGAGATAAGGACGACCAAAAGTTTACAGCTAATTATGTCTTTATGTTGGGAGGAGCACCAATCTCTTGGTGTTCTAAGAAGGAACCTGTGGTAGCACTTCCATCTTGTGAGGCCGAGTATATCGTGGCGTCGTTATGTGCGTGTCAAGCATTGTGGCTTGTGAATCTGCTGAAAGAGTTGGGCAACAAGGTGGAGGAATCTGTCACACTCTTGGTTGATAACGTTTCAGCTATTAGTCTTGCTAAGAATCCTATTGCACATGGGAGAAGTAAGCATATTGAGATGGGGTTTCGTTACTTGAGGGATCTGGTATGTGCACACCAGTTGCGGTTAGGATACTGTCGAAGCGAAGAACAAGTTACGAATTTGTTAACGAAAGGTGTAACAAATATGGTTTTGAAGAAGCTAGTGACAAGTTTAGGTATGAAAAACTTGAAGCATTTGAATTAAGGTGGTGTATCGAAGTCATTGATAATTCAAATGCATTGTGGAAGCTTTTGAGACCGTTTCGTGAAAAGCAGCTTATTTGAAAAGCACTTCTGGAAGTCTGAAAAAACAAACTGTCGAAGATGATATCGATTACCCAGTTTGGGGAAATCAATTTCTTGAAGCTTTTTTAGTTTTCTGGTTTAAATTTCTATTGTGGAAATCGATTACCCAGTTGGGGGAAATCGATTTCCTTCCGACCTAAACCCGTGCTAATAAAGTGGCACATGCAATAATACGTTTGAGACCATGTGTTAATACGTGTGAGACCATGTGTTCCTAAAGAAAAAGGAAGAATCCATTCAACCGCGATGTGATCATCATGGATCGTGGCACGGTCCATTCAGCCAATAAAATGGCAAACACTTAGAAATATTGATTGAGTCACAATCTAATTGGATTGTAGCAAGATTCGAGGTAAAACACAACTTTCTATGTCAACATAAGTGATTGATTGCGGCATGATCGCTTACAATTGCAATGCAAATACCCGATTAAGACCCTACTATTTTCGTATATTAAAATATAATAAAATTATACTATTTTCATCTATTAAAATATAATAAAATACTTTAAAAAATAGGACTAAACTTATATACGGTTGCTTACATGCTATTAATACTGTCCTCCATTCATGATATAACACGTGGACTTAATGTTCCATATTCTTAAAAATAAATGCACGACAAACTTGTGTTTTTTAACAAATTTGAATGTGACATCATGTTTTGTACAGATGTCATCTTATAATTGGAAAAAAACATCAACAGCACAATTGAAACTGCACCTAAATTTTATCCTAAAAAATATTTATTTAGAGAAATAAGATAAGAATATCAAAATTGAAAAGGGTCTAAAAAATATTTATTTAGAGAAATAGGATAAGAATATCAAAATTGAAAAAGGGTGGATTTGTATCTTCACAAATTCATCCCCTTTTCACGATACAAATTTTAAAACCTATTAACAAAACTCATATTGAAATATCAGAATTAAAAGGGTAAATTTATCGTATTAGAAACCCACTCATTTTCAAAGCAAAATTTAAAAATTAACAAATCTAAATATAATTTTTATTTCTTAAATAAAATATACACAAAATAAATAAAATGTTTTTAACGATAATTATTATTTTATAATTTTTTATCAGTTCTGTGTGTTCTTTACAAGACTAAATTTTTTTATTCACTCCAGCTAAAACCCTAAAACAAGCACTGACCTAAGCTTCGCCGTGAAAAGCAAAAGCCGCCGGAAACGGAGTCGGAAGTCGGCCGTCAGAACCAGCGAGAACGTTCACCACTCTTTCTTCTTCCCGTTCAGCAGTTCTATTTTTCTTCAACCTAGGTACTCTTCTCTCTCCATCTCTCTTTAATCTCTAGTTTTTCGAAAATCAACATTCATTCGCCCTCACACACGGTGTTTCTGAAAATGCCTCAATGAGGTTCATACATGTTACCAAAAAAAAATATTACTTCATGGTTTTGAATAAACAAGTAGATTGCTATAAGATAATATTGGAACTCATACACAATCATCCCTAAATATTTGACATTAGTATAAAATAAATCTTCCTAACTTCTTAGTGAATAAGCAGTTTTCAAGCTTCAAAATGTTAATTCCAAAACAACCCAAGAGTAAATTCTGTTCTCCTTTGATAAACAAAGGAAATATTACTTCATGGTTTAGATTTCCTTCGTATTAGGTTGCTATAAGATTTGCATTTTTTTTTTGTTTCAATTACTATGTGTCAATTGCTATGGGTTAAGGGTTGTTAATTTTGAACCAAATTGTTCATTCTTGTTACCCATAGTTTATGGCCTACTTGTTGATTTTGTTCAATTTCTTAATAAATTTAACTTTTATTTTTAATATGATCATGGATTATTATGTCTTTGTTATACAAAAATAAAAACAACTTAGAGTTCAAATGTTTTGATTTAGATGTCAAACTTAGGTTTTGAAGTTGGATTTGGAATTGTTGTATAAATGATTTTAGTAGTTTAGGTGATATGGGACAATTCAACTTTGAAAAGTTTGGTTCTTAATTGGAGATTCTTATAATGACGGAGGTACCGTTTGTTCTTTCTTGGTCTGCAATTGAAGTTTTGAAATCAGAAAATATGGAATACTGACTTGCATTGTATTGTGACTTTATTTTGGAGTTTTATGATATGTGAGGGGTTTGGTTTACCTTGTTTTGGTGTTTTATCGTTTCTGGTTCATGAAAGCATTGTTTTTTTTAATTGCATTCTTACTTGCAATGTAGTCAAGATCGCAAGATTTTACGATCTGAAATTCCCTTTTAGTGCCAAGTTCTTACAAAAAACTTTTTTGTGTGCTTTTGTAGTCAAGATCGAGACCTTTAAGGTAAGATCGTAAAAACCATAGTGCTGGGCCTGTTTTTTTGGGCTTTCTAACCGGGTTGAATTTTTTTAAGTGAACCCATTTTTTTGTTTTACTTAAGTTCTCTCTTTCCTAACCCTAAAACACAAAACGCAACACGACTACAGCATTCATTCCAAATACGATACTCTCCCCCTTCAATAAAAATCTAACTACCTTGCTTACTTGGTTATCAGCCTTTTTCTTTTTGTTAAGCAGAGAGACATGGAGCAGAGATTAGCTAATTGTTGGCGGTTGACAGTTAACGAAAAAAAATTCATTGAAAGTGCTCTACTATCAGATCTTCGAGTGGATGGCCGTGGCCCCTTGGATTATCGCAAGTTAAACATTAAATTTGGAAGGGATAATGGATCCGCAGAGGTCCAATTGGGTGAGACACGTGTGATGGGTTTTGTGAGTGGTCAACTTGTGCAGCCTTACAGAGATAGGCCTAATGAAGGTACATTTTCCATCTTCACTGAATTCTCTCCCATGGCTGATCCTTCCTTTGAGCCTGGCCGTCCTGGAGAATCTGCCGTTGAGTTAGGACGGATTGTAGACCGCGGTTTACGGGAAAGCAGAGCCATTGACACTGAATCACTCTGCATTCTTTCTGCCAAACTTGTGTGGGCTATTCGCATTGATATCCATATATTGGACAATGCAGGGTGAGAATCAGCTTTGCTTCTGTTCTATTTTTCTTTCTAACCAACTTACCAATTTGCTTATATACAAACTAAGACTAATTATTATTATGTTTTAATTTGTGAATAGGAATCTTGTTGATGCTGCAAATATTGCTGCATTGGCTTCTTTGATGACATTCAGAAGGCCTGAATGCTCATTGGGGGGAGAGGATGGTCAACAAGTTGTAGTGCATCCTCCTGAGGTTAGCTTCTTCAGTTTAACAGTTTGTCCTTTCGCCCCCGATTTCTATTTAGCTTCCTTAACTGTTATATATATGCATTGCAGGAGCGCGAGCCACTCCCTTTGATTATACACCATCTTCCAATTGCTGTCACCTTTGGATTTTTCAGTAATGAAAATCTTGTGGTACAGATCTTTCTCTCTCTGTAATTCTTTTGGCACATATGGGAACATATATGATGAGTCCTCTGATTTTATTTGACGCTCAATAGGTCTTGGATCCGACATACCGTGAAGAGGCTGTAATGACCGGACGCATGACTACAACACTTAATGCAAATGGTGATGTTTGTGCCATTCAAAAGCCTGGGGGGCAGGGAGTCTCTCAACGGGTTATCATGCATTGCTTGAAACTTGCTCATGTTAAAGCTGGTGATATTACAGCCAAGATAAAGGATGCAGTGAGTTCTCCTTTTTTATGCTTAAGTTTCGAGGACATCATTTTGCTTTTAATGCTTATGAACCGATCGATGCATTTAGTTAGTCATCTCTCTTTTTATTGTCTTAATTGGTATAGGTTGAAAAGCAGAACACTGAAAGAGCACTACAAAAGATTAAACGCCATTCTTCCTCTGTAGCCGTGGATGTATGCGGAACCACTGCCAGATTAGCTCCCAAACAAAATCAATCAGATGCTGATAAAGATGGCAGTCATCTAGCCCAATTGAAGCTAAAAGATGGGGCGAGTTTGATGGAATGTGATGCTTCCTCATCAGAACAAGGACAGAATAACAAGAAGGATGGAAGCTCAAAGAATTTCATTGGCGGTCCCTCAAGCTGGTAAGGTGTCAGTTCACCAAGAGCTAATAGCTTCTTGTTTGTTGTTTAGTTCATTCATATAGCCAACGTATAGATAATTTGTAAACCTATATGGCATAAGCTGTTAAAGTAACATTCACAGGACGTGAACTGCTGAAGTTAATTAGTAGTATTGTTGGCCGTTTTGGTTTTTACCATTATGAGATTTGGATATATTGAGAATAACGTATACTTGGTCTTTCACTTCTCAGGGATCCCTATTCAGAGTGCGTCAATTCAGATCTTCTAAAAGCTTCTCTAGCTTCTCGTGGTAATTGCCTCTCTTTCATCTTCATTGTAATTTTGCCTGTTTATGTGGCTTTTGATTGCACCAGTGACTCTATTTGCTTGCACTTGGGGATATTTCCAAAATTCCGAAAAACTGAACTCTTGCATTTCTTAGGCTACTAATTTGTTTGAATATGAGTGTCCAATTGGATGTTTTAGAATTATTTTGATATTTTGGAGGCTTTGTTGATTGAGAAATTATGCATGCTCAAACAAAACTCTCACAAGTTCAAAACAATAATTTAGTGGCTGAGATGTAAAGTTATCCATAACTTTAAGCAACCATATATCTACACCAGATATTCATTATTCTGTGAAGGGTTTGTAAAGTTTTCATTTAAATATGCATCATTTCCCTTGTTGATTTCATCTGTGCTTTTGGTTGGACTCCCCTTTAAAATTTCAATATTTAATTATCATTGGTGTATGTGCTTCATATAGTTTATGCACGTATTTACGTTATTTAACAAGTACAAAATTTCACTGACTAGAACTGATCTAAAATAAGCAGGACAATCAACTCCTAGTAAACAAAAGGATTCAAGACGGGAGACTAAGGCGGAAGAACCAGCACAGGAAATCAAGGCAGATTCGGAATCAATTGACACAGCTCTAACTGCTGCGCAGAGTAATGAAGGTAAGACTCTGAAGGATGCTGTCAAGCCCAAAAACAAGAGGAAGAAAAAAAGATCTTCCAATAGTGGAAATTAAGCGATGAAATGTGCAGTCAGTTGACACATTATGCTGTAAAATTTTGATGGGCAATGAAAGATAGTCTGTTTGTTTGTGAATTTAGGCATGCCAAAATCAGTTTTGACTAAAGAAAGGGGAACTTTTATTAACTGTACTATACCAGAACAGAAGGTACAAAATGGCAATGTAAGAAATTATGATCAACTGGGAGGAATGCTGTAAAATAGTTTCCACATCACAACTTCTTGATTTTCAGACTAGCAGTAAAGTGGTTTTCAAACTCAGGGTGTTGAACTGAAACTGATATACTAAGGTTCTCTCCAGAATCACTTGTTATGATATTCCAACATCCATGTATATCCTGTCACAGTTCAGTTTCAGGGAGAAGAAAATAATGCAAAGAAGTGACTAAAATTTTATCAGTACATAAATAAAACTACAGAGCAAATAGCAATTTGAACCTTAGTATCCAAAAATCTGGATAAGAAACATTTACATACCATAAAAGGACTGCCATGCAAAGTTTTGGCCACTAAATCAGAAGGTGGATTGAAAACAAAGGTTACTCTTTCTAGAAGTTGAATCAAATTGTGTCCTTTAATTCTTAGATAAAATTCCAATTCCCATTGAAATATCTTTAATTTGCACAATTCTTAAATAAAGATCATTGTTGCATTTTATTCTAATGCATTTTGTTATTTTAAAATAAATTCTTATTCTTCAACGATTCTAAACAATTGCTATCTCCATCCTAAATATATAAGACATTTTAAAATTTTTACAAAAATTAAAAAAAAAAAAAATTTATATAAAAATGACAAATTATGTATGACTTTACAATATAGTCTTTTATTTATTACACATAAAAGATAAATTTAAAGAATTAAAAAAAAATAGTAAAATGATAGAAGTTATATTGGAATAAATATTATTAATGTTGCATTGTAAAATGTAAACTAACGTTTAATTTGAGACAATTTTTTTTCAATGTGTCTTACAATTTCTCTTAATTTTTTTAAAATATAGTAAATCATAGAGCCACTTTTCTCTCTTAGAATAGATTGATTTGATGGAACTGAATAAACAAATTTTAAATATTCGTCTTTTAAATGATGGCCGAGTGGAGCGTAAGGTGCATGATTGAGATTAATAAATACATATTGACCGAGTATGAAAAGAAACTGTGAACGAGATGTCTGGCGGCGCTGGTGGTAGTGGTAGATTATAGTATACCTTTATAATTTATTTAACTTTATGCACACAAAACTATAGTAATGGAAAAGAAATGGAGGGTAAGAAATATAGTGGATCCCTACTCTATAGAGAGATGATACTATGATGTTTAGTTTTGATCATTTAGTTGTTGGTTTTTAAATATTAAATTATTGATCATGTCATGTGATTCTGCTTTGTTAGAAATTTGGTTTGTTACATTTCAATTACATGTTAGTTATATGCAACTTATATAGATAACTAAATGTCTTTGTTACTTGTGTTGAATTGAATGAGATTTTCTTGCCAAATCTTTCTGTGTGACTATGAGAACTTGATTAATTAGGTTCTATTTTAGTCACAATCATTGAAGATGAAGCCCAGGGCCAACTGATTTTGCTGGGATATTCCTTCTTCGATTTAGAATCTGCTCCCTCCATTTCAAAATCAGAGTCGTTTTAACAAATAAAATTTATTTTAAAATAAATATCATTCTCATCTTTCAATATAATAATGATTATGATTTTTCCAATTTTATCCTTTACTTTTTGTTCTCTTCACTACTTTCAACATAAGGTTAATATAAGGTTAATATAGTAAATGTGCAATATCTTATAACACTATAATTACATTCCTTAATCTATATGCAAAAATCTTAAACGACACTCATTTTAAAATGGAGGAAGTCGTTGGTTGGATAAACATTTTCTAAATCTTTACTAAAATAAACATTTATTCATAAACTTGCATAAATTATTTTTATATATTTATAAGTTGCTCACATAAATTATTTTGGAAAAATCGAATTTGTTTTTCCAGTTTTAAAATTGGAACTGTCTGATCAAAATCTGACGGTCAAATACGACTGAATGTGCGAATGAAGGTTGATATGACTGCAGAAAATCAGTGTCCTAAAAAAAAGGGTAATAATGAGACATTTCAAACAAAGTGATGATAGACAATAGTACAGACCAACCAGAATACAAAGTAAAACTACATGTTTAACCTTTGGGAATGTTTGCTTGCTATTTTCTATGACCAAGGCCATTTAGCATCATTCCATCTAAACCACCTGTCTCTAGGTTTTACTTCAGATAATAAACCATCCTTGTTGTTTTCTCCTAGTGCACTGAATCCACAACACTGCAGATTTCTATCTCGTATTAAAGCTTCGTCTCTGTACATCGGAGTCGCATATCTAGGGTGTTGTATAAACTGTACATTCTTCCACCACAGCTTTATAGCCTGGAGGATGAACAAATAAAAGACATTATAACATAACAGAAATGGCACAAAATACTTGTCGTTAAAAACACGGAAACAGGATTGTAGAGTAAAACTGAAGCTTACATGCCAATATATCCACACCGCAACCTTATGAGGCATCAACCAAAAGAAAACTGCATGATCTGACGCTGATGACGAGTGCAGCTTTTTGGCTTTCAAACTAGCAGTAAAATAGTTTCCAAACTCAGGATGATGAACTGAAATTGATATGCTAAGATTATCTCCGGGTTCACTTGCTTTAATGTTCCAACTTCCAAGCATATCCTGTCATAGATCAGGGATATGCTTACTGATAGAATGCAGAAAACTACAATAATTTGTTGTCATTTTTATAAGTTAACCATGTAGGTCAAGCATCTAATGCCAACCATGATATTTGTTTATTATTATTAAAACTAGGATTATTCCCCTTATTTATTATCTATGTATGGTTTTTCTCAGTTTGAAGCAATACTACACAATGAGCAAAAGAAGAGGAGAACAAAATAAGAATTGGGTGAAACTCAGAGGAAGTAATTGTTGTGTTCTCAATACATGGATAAAGTTAGAGAACAAATATCAATTTGACCCAAAGGATCCTAAAATCTGCATAGGAAAGGCACAATTTACATACCATAAAAGGACTGACATGCAAAGCTTTGGCCACTAAATCAGAATGTGGATTGAAAATAAAGGTTACTCTTTCAGCCCATGGTGTATTTGTTACCTGCAACAAACAAACAAACAAACAAAATAAGCAGTTTCACTAAACTCTACTTAATGCCAATATTAATAGAAATGGAAAACGACGGTTTTGAGTTATCAAATACTCCATTAGAGTTCAATTACATATCCCACACAAAAGTGAATAACACCACCGACTGCTTTTCCCTCGAGAGAAATCTTAGAAAGAAAATATATGCAATTGAACACCAAATACCAAAAAGTGAAACTCAATCGAAGATCCAAATCTATAGATAGGTCTTATTATTACTACCACAACCTTACTTGGACCGGATTTGTTCTAAAGGCTCTTATGAGTGTAACCTTGATTTCTAAGGATTTATTATACTAACCATGTCTCTAAATATGTTGTTGTTCAAAATTGTGTTTGTGAGTTGTTCAGGCCAGGGTCTCTTTCAAATTTTTAACATTATTACTTTGTTCTTTACTAAAATACTTCTAATAACTGTAAATCTTCTTTTGATCCTGAAATTTAAAGTGAGCAGATGTCCCATATTTTGAAACTTTGGGAGTAAAATATCAGATTTACAAAAAGGAAGTTCGTGGGCGAGAAACAATAGTGGGCTGGAATTGTAATTGAGCTAAATTCAGAAGCTCTATAATAATGGAATAGCAAAATGAAAGGATAAACCATAATCGACGAATTCCTAACAAGAGAGAAAACTCTCCTAACCAACTCTAACAATACTTAAGTGTGAATAGGAATTAGTTTAAATGTAATTATTTAGTGTAATTACCGATATAGCCCTGTAACCTTTATATATACGAGAAATAATAATGAGAAAAGTATGAAGCCAAGAATTATTGACATGGTATCAGTAGGTTTTCGATCAAACCTGTGAGTTTTAGGTTAATCTTGGCTTTATTCAGCGACACCCCACTGGGTCGCTCTTGAAATCGTCTCGGTAGATCTCGTTTCTCGGTAATTGAAATCATCTCGGTTCTCGGTTCTCGGTAATCTCTTCCAAGATTGCGATTCTAATCTCGGGTGCTTACAAATCGTGTTTGCTTTGATCGTGTTATCGTATCGGTGTCGGCAAGTATTCTGAATTAGGGTTTTGACTCGGTGTCGGCAAGTATTCTGAATTAGGGTTTTGATTCGGTGTCGGCAAGTATTCTGAATTAGGGTTTTGACTTGGTGTCGGCGAGTATCCTGAATTGGGGTGTTGATTTGGTGTCGGCAAGTATTTTCTTCAGTGTTCCGTTGGTGTTTCTTGTTTCACGTTAACAAAATTGTTACGTTAACAAAATTGTTCTTAAGTCATCTCTGATATTATGGCTTCCGAAGAATAGATAGATCATATTTGTGTTCGTTTTACCGGAAAGAATTATCTTGTTTGGGAATTTCAGTTTCGGATGTATGTCAAAGGGAAAGGATTATGGAGTCACTTGGACGATGTCTCTTTGGCACCGTTAGAGACAACTGACTTAGATGCATGGGAAATAGAAGATGCTCAGATTATCACTTGGATTCTCGGTACTATTGATCCTCACATGATTAATAATTTGCGATCTTTTTCCACTGCCCAAGAAATGTGGAACTACTTGAAGTGTATCTATAACCTAGACAACGCGGCCAAACGTTTTCAATTGGAGCTAGACATTGCCAATTACAAACAAGGCAATCTGTCCGTTCAAGAATATTATTCTGGTTTTTTGAATTTGTGGACAGAACACTCTGCGATTATACATGTTGATGTTCCCAAGAGTTCTCTCGCGGATGCCCAAGAGGTCTACAATACTAGTAGGCGAGATCAATTTCTCATGAAGCTTCGTGCAAAATTTGAGGTTGTCAGAGGTGCTCTGCTGAATAGGAATCCTGTTCCTTCTTTAGATACATGTGTTGGTGAACTTCTCAGAGAGGAACAACGTCTTGCTACTCAAGGATCCTTGTCTCACGATGTTGTCATTTCTGAGTCTGCTATGTTTGCATATGCTCCTCAGAGTAGAGGTAAAGGTCGTGATATTCGACATGTCCAATGTTTCTCTTGCAAACAATTTGGACATTTTGCTCAGAGTTGCAGTAAGAAGTTTTGTAATTATTGCAAGCAGCGGGACCATATTATCTCTGATTGTCCCACCCGTCCTCCACGATCAGCACAACGTTCGGTGCAAGCATTTCCTGCTAGTACAAGCTCTGCAGTTGGTCCTTCCATCATCAATCCATCTAATGGTGGTGCTCTCCAACCTGAAATAATCCAACAGATGGTACTTTCCGCTCTTTCAACCTTGGGAATTCAGGGTAAGTCTTCGAATGTTTCCTGCCCGTGGTTTCTTGATTCTGGTGCATCCAATCACATGACAGCCTCTTCTGAATACTTGCACAATTTACATTCTTACCATGGTAATCAGAAAATTCAAATTGCGGATGGTAATGCTCTCTCTATCACGAATGTTGGTGACCTCAACTCTGATTTTCGGGATGTGTTTGTAGCACCTGGACTTGCTTCCAATTTATTATCTGTTGGTCAATTGGTTGATAATAATTGTAATGTAAATTTTTCTCGTGATGGTTGCCTTGTGCAGGAACAGGTGTCGGGGAAGGTGGTTGCGAAGGGGCCTAAAGTGGGAAGACTGTTTCCACTTCAGTTTATTTCTAGTCATTTATCTCTTGTTTGTAATAATGTCTTGAATTCTTATGAGGATTGGCATAGAAAATTGGGTCATCCTAACTCTGCTGTTTTATCTCATTTATTTAAAAATGGTTTATTGGGAAATAAAAATGTTGTTTCTAATGCCTCTCTTTCATGTTCTGTTTGCAAATTAGCTAAAAGTAAAACACTTCCTTTTCCGTCTGGTGCTTATCGGGCTTCCTCTTGTTTTGAAATGATTCATAGTGATGTATGGGGTATGTCTCCTGTAGTTTCTCATGCTCGCTATAAATATTTTGTCACATTTATTGATGATTATAGTCGTTTTACTTGGATATATTTTCTTCGATCTAAATCTGAAGTGTTTTCTATGTTTAAGAAATTTCTGACATATGTTGAAACTCAATTTCATGAAAATGTTAAAATTTTTCGCTCTGATTCTGGTGGTGAGTACATGTCTCGTGAGTTTCAAGAATTTCTTCAACAAAAAGGCATTTTGTCTCAACGATCTTGTCCCAATACCCCCCAACAAAATGGGATGGCAGAACGCAAGAATCGTCATTTGTTTGATGTGACCCGCACTTTACTTCTTCAAGCTTCTGTACCACCCCGATTTTGGGTGGAGGCTCTTTCCACAGCTGTCTTCTTGATCAATCGTCTTCCTTCTACGGTTATTGATATCGATTCTCCTTTTTTTCGTCTTTTTAAAATTCAGCCTAATTATAATGATTTACATACTTTTGGATGTGTTTGTTTTGTTCACTTACCTCCATTTGAAAGACATAAGCTTGGAGCGCAGTCTGTTCAATGTGCGTTTATGGGGTATAGTCACTCTCATAAGGGATTTGTGTGTTATGATGTCACTAACCATCGTTTTCGCATTTCTAGGAATGTGACATTTTTTGATAATCAGTTTATGTTTCCATGTGTTTCTCCTGTCATGAATGATATTGTTACTCTTCCTAAGTTTTCTATTATGCCTCAATCTATAGAACGCTATAAACCAGGTCATGTATATGTCAGAAAACACAAACAGCAGGTTCCCACACCCCTTCCCGACGCTGAACCGCCACCTGATCCTGTAACGGTTGAACCACGACGTTCTGGTCGAATATCTCGAGCACCAGATAGATATTCACCAGACAGGTATGATTCCTCACATACTTCTCTGACTGCCACACTCTCTAGCATATCTATTCCTACTTGCTAATCACAGGCTGTTAAAGATGTACGTTGGATAAAAGCAATGAATGAGGAACTTCAAGCTCTTCAAGAGAATTTCACATGGGATATTGTCTCTTGTCCTCCTGATGTTAAACCCATTGGCTGCAAATGAGTGTATTCTGTGAAATTGAATTCTGATGGGTCCCTCAACCGTTTCAAGGCTCGCTTAGTTGCCTTAGGAAACAAGCAGGAATATGGAATTGATTATGATGAGACATTTGCACCGGTTGCTAAAATGACATATGTTCGTACGGTACTCTCTATAGCTGCTTCTAACGGGTGGGCTCTTCATCAATTAGATGTGAAAAATGCTTTTCTTCATGGTGACCTGGCGGAAGATATTTATATGACTCCTCCTCAAGGTTTATTTCCGTTATCTAAGGGTGTGTGCAAGCTCAAACGCTCCTTATATGGTTTGAAACAAGCGCCTAGAGCATGGTATGAAAAATTTCGCTCCACTCTACTTGGGTTTTCCTTTACTCAGAGTCAGTACGATTCTTCTCTATTTATTCATAGAACATCTACTGGAATTGTCCTACTTCTTCTGTATGTTGATGATATGATTATTACTGGTTCTGATCATGCTTCCATTCAAAGCCTTAAACAGCAGTTACAAGCAGCGTTTCATATGAAAGATCTTGGTAATTTGCATTATTTTCTTGGTCTTGAGGTTCATTCTACATCCAAGGGCATATTCCTCCATCAACACAAGTATGCCACAGATTTAATTTCTATGGCTGGTCTGCAATCGGCTAATCCAGTGGATACTCCTCTTGAGGTTAATGTTAAATATCATCGTGATGATGGTGATCTGTTGCATGATCCCTTATTGTATCGTCAACTCGTGGGTAGCCTTAATTACTTGACTATTACTCGCCCTGACATATCATTTGCTGTTCAACAAGTAAGTCAATTCATGCACTCTCCTCGCCACCTTCACTTGGCAGCAGTTCGTCGTATAATTCGTTACTTGAAGGGAAGCTCTCATCGTGGTTTATTCTTTCCTACTGGAGTTCCTCCTAAATTGAGTGCTTATAGTGATGCCGATTGGGCAGGGTGCCCTGATACTCGACGATCTGTCACTGGTTGGTGCATGTTTCTTGGCTCTTCATTGATCTCATGGAAAAGTAAGAAACAAGCGAGAGTCTCTAAATCTTCTACTGAATCTGAGTATCGTGCCATGTCTGCTGCTTGTTCTGAAATAATTTGGCTTCGTGGTCTTTTGGCTGAACTTGGATTTCCTCAAATAGAGCCAACTTCACTTTATGCTGACAATACAAGTGCCATCCAAATTGTTGCGAATCCTGTTTTTCATGAACGCACCAAACATATTGAAGTTGATTGTCACTCAATCCGTGACGCTTATGATGACAGAATAATATCACTTCCTCATGTCAGTACTCAGTTGCAGATTGCAGATATTCTTACCAAGGTTGTTCCGCGTCCACGTCATCAGTTTCTTGTTAGCAAATTGATGCTCATTGACAAGCAGCATCAATTTGAGGGGGGATGTGAATAGGAATTAGTTTAAATGTAATTATTTAGTGTAATTACCGATATAGCCCTGTAACCTTTATATATACGAGAAATAATAATGAGAAAAGTATGAAGCCAAGAATTATTGACATTAAGTTGAGTATAGCTCATATTGTTGAGATAAGTATGGTAGAGTAATTGTTTGTTGAGAATAACTGGGGATTAGGGTTTAGGTAAATTGAACTTGAGTACTATATATATAGCTTGTAACACTGGAATCCTAATTAACTCATAACACTAAAATAAAGGGAACTATAGTTACTCTATAGCCGAACTGGGTTAACAAAAATCATAGTGTTCATTGTATTTCACTTTGGTTTATATTTAATCATCTATACTGGTACAACTTATGAATGCCTTTCCTCACCCCTCTCACTCTAATCATTAAGACATTTCACTCCACTCCTAAATAATGCTAGTGGAATCATATGCCATGTCACTACTACTCCTTCTTTAACTTCCTTTTCAGCTCAATTGTTAGGCTTCCCAGGGTTCTATCAAAAGACTACTGATGTGCAAAAGCATATAGATCCTACAAATCATATGCAAGACCGTGCAAATCATTAAAACAAGTACACGGACAAACAAGGAGGGACTTTGGCTAAAAACACTGACACCTTTGAACAAAGACGCGTCTGGTGTCCACCACATGTGAGTGCCGGACACCGACGATATTGATTACATTCAATTTACTCATTTTTCATATTATTACCAGGTCCCACCAATGAGAGCCAATGCTCCTATATTTAGAGACAGCGTAGTCATCAGTTTGAGCAAGGGAAATGATGTTGGTAGTGAAAAAAGATGAACCACTAATGATATGCACAAATTGAAAAAGCATCAGAAACTAAGTAAAGGGAGTGTAATTATCACAAACCTCAGCAATGCATTTCTTCAAACATGTGGCAGACTCTTCAACATCATAGCAATAATACACACTCAATGGATTCTGTTCATATCCCACACTAGGTGGAATCGTCAAAAGCAAACTACAAAATCATGTTCAACAAACGAATCAATTTCAAATCAAAAACTTCACAACAAAGAAAAGTTGAAATTTTGAATGGCTCTGAAGGAACCCAATAGGGAAAAAGTAAAGAATAAAGAAAATAAATTACATGGGTCCATTGGTACCGGTAATTTGACGAGCTTCATTGGGAGAAAGATGATTGGGAGGCGCGTGAGTTTCACGGTCGAGGTCAATAAGCGCGTAGCGAACACGGTATTGAAAGGAGTGGTGAACTGGGTGACGGCGCTGATGATAGACTGTACCTTCATAGAGAGATACGGGTTCAGGTTGGTCCGTGGAAGAAGAAGAAGCGGCGCGTGAGGATAATAAGCGACGCAGTAGCGCGTGGAAAGGGAGAATGAGAGATAGAATAAGAGTTGTGAAGGAAGTGGAGACTATGGAGCATAGAAGATAAAGTAATTCCATTTTTTTTTAATGATAAAAAATAATTTCTAGCTTGTGGATGTTAATTTTGGGGACTTGAGACAAGTGGCTTATTTTTTGTTTTTAAGTTTATATGGAGTACTTGATTCGATATCAATGAAGCATGGATAGACCATACGTTTATGATGATGAAATATTCCTACGTGGACTTAGCATGTGTTTGGAACAGCTTTTGTAAGCCATTTCTCGCGTCCCAAGACATTTTTGACGTGAAAATTATGTGAAAAAGCTGAAGCTCCAAATTGGAGTGTTGAAAAAATGTACGTCTAGGCTATTGGAAGCGTAAAAGCAAACAGACACTTAGTACAATCGTGTGATTTTCGTTTTTTAATCTCAAATGTCCCATAAAGTGTAGACTAAGTTTGGAGGAGAATTTGAGTAAGAAAAAGTTTGGGGGAGAATTTATTTATCAATTCCATACAATATACCAATCTCAAAATTTGATATGGAAATTAGCTTCTTATAAATAATAAAGTTCTTCACACTTTCTCTCCTTCATCATCGAAACATAGTTCTCTTGATTTTGTATATTAGATATGATTTTAAAAAGAAGACTTTCCTCCATTATATTTGTGATCGCATGGATTTCAAAAACTTTTGATTGCAACTTGAATTTAATCATCCAGATTTCTTCTTGAGCCAAAATGATCACTCTTGGATAAAAAACAAGATACATGGTACCTATCACAATTTCTTTATCGTGGGAATTTGGTGGACTTGGAAAAATTGTAATGTTGTTTGTATCGCTTACAAAATTATTCTAAGATATATATTCACATTGATTGTCTACTCTATGGCAGATTCTTTCATCACTTGCTTCAGCAATCCTCCCGAGCACATAGATAATCACTTCAACTCTTGAAGTTTACAAAAGTACTCTTGCAATATCATTAATGTAGATGATAGTTGTAATGGCACTCCAACTCAGGCTAGCTTAGTGATACCGTGCTTACATCTAATAGAATTTGGCAATGTGGTTTATTTGGTTACATACCAAATTCTTATCCTCCATGCAAAATTGTGGGTCATCTATCAAGGGCTTACTTTAGTCAAAGGTATGAGCATTACTAACTCAACTTGCTACCCTGACTCTTCCCTTAATATTAGCCTCATTGAGAACCCCTTAAATAAGTACCATAAATATGTCATATTGATTCAAAGTATTAAGGACATTATCTTATAAAACTCCAAGTTTAGAGTCATCCGCACTCTGAAAGAAGGAAACCAAAACGCTGATTTCATGACAAAGTTCGGAACCTCTAGTGACATCAACCTTCTGATTCATTCATTTCTCCCTCAAGGGTTGAGTAACATCCTTGTAGCGAGATGCGATTGTAACTTTCTTTTGCTCTTTTTTCTGTTTCTTCTATAGCCTGGTAGAAAAAAAGGTAATATTTAGGATGTCATGTCATATTTATGTAATTTATTTATATTTTAGCTAAATGATGATAAAACTTGTAACTCTTAGGCATTGTTTACGAGTTTGGATGAGAGGGAAAGACTTCGGAAAACGAATTTTAAAAAAAAATATAGAAAAACATTTGACATTTTTTGAAAAAATGATTTTGTATAGAACCATAAAATAGTGTTTATTATTAATGTATTTATAATTTTGAGAATACTATAACAACATAAAAAATATTTTGAAAATGTATGTAAGTCCTCCAAAACCTTCCAAAACCCTCTTTTAATATAAATTTTGAGTTCCCCGAAATTAGAGGGGTTTTGGAGTTATGAAGAAAAACAAATCCTCTAAAACCCTCCCAACCAAAATCTTTCTATTCTTTTCACTCAATCCTTCCTATTTTTCAAAGTCCTCCCCTCCCTTCCCTTTCAAACTCTCAAAGAAAACCTTAAGCAATTTATGCTTTCATTATAACATTAATTTTTATTAAATTTATGAAACGGCTTATTTAAATTATTTTAATCATTTCTTTGTTATCCAATGTATCACATTAATTATAGTTCCTCCAGTAGTAAAAAAAAAATTAAGAAATATTTTATTATATTATGAAACTCTTTTAAATATCCTCATTGGAGATGCTATTAAATTTAAGGGTTAAAGATGTTTTTAGTCCCTATGAATATGCGACCCTGCAATTTTAGTCACTCTAAAAATTTTCTTCAATGAATGGTCCTCACAAACTTTTTCGTCCCCAACATTGATCACTCTCGTTAGATTCCACATACGGAGACTAACGTGGCATCATATATCTCTCTGAGCTTCAGAACCTCAACCATTCTCAATTACACCTTCATCTCCCATCTTCACCCTCTGCAAAAATTTGGAACCACTAACACACACCATTTCACCATTCGCTCCACCTTCATCTTCTTCCTCTCATTCAACAACTCACCATCAGTGATTCTGTGCAATCTTCACCTCCCTCGACCTCAACCTCTTTCTCTGAGCTTCAACTTAATATCCTCTTCCTCGCATAATCTCAATTATCCTCATTCTTAGTACTCCACCCACAACCTCTCAACAACAAAAACAACACAACAACACAACAAAAAACAGAGGCATAGAGGAAAAAACTAAGGAAATTGAAAAAATAGAGGCCATCCAGATTTCTCCATCTCCCTTAACTTTTCCTGATACCCCATGAATGTTTGACCCATGCTGAGTAAAACCCCTATGTTTGTCCCATCTGATTCTTCTTCCCCATCATTTATTTTTCTTTTTTTTAAGATTCAGGGTTCATGAGAGTTTCAATGATTTGAGAGGTTAGGAGTAAAATCAGAGGAGTTGAGTTCCAGGGGTGGGTTCGCGCTGAGAAGAGGGTGGAGGTGATGTTCTTAGGTCATGTTTTGATGGAGGAGCATCGTCGGAGGAGATTTACGACGGCCTCCGTTAGTGGAAACTAACGGGATGGACTAATATTAGGGACAAAAAAGTTTGTGAGGACCATTCATTGAAGAAAAATTTTAGAGGGACTAAAATTGCAGGGTCGCATATTTATAGGGACCCCTGGCATATTTAACCCTAAATTTAATAGACTGATGGTAGAACTCAATACTTAATAAAATGAAGGGCGAAAAAGTTCTGCAACCCAAGTTTGGTATATAGTTCATTAAACAAGCAGGGATTAGAAGTTTGGTAAAAACGTCTGTAACCTGGGATGTAGATGAAATGGGCATGAGAAACATAAGACACTCTTGAAACTTTAAACACACGATGTGGTAATTGTTATCAAGGTGCTTCATGCATTTATGAAAGATAAGTATGCAACTATATGTAGAGCACTCTAACTATCATAATAGAGAACTATTTTCCTAACACATTCTTAGGGACAAATCATGGAGTAAAAAAGAAATACATTGGAACTCCTTTTTGCAGAACTAAAAAATCTATATTCAACTTCAGTAAAAGAACATGAATTTGTGTGTTGATTCTTGAATTTCTAATATGAAGGGTTTATTTTCCACACAACCTCTTTAATAAGCATCCCTAAAATCAATAACTTGGAGATAGTCAAATACCTCGACCTAATGCAACATTTAGATAACGAAGTACTCGTAGCGTAACTTTAAGGTGAGCCTCATTAGGTGCATACATGAACTAAATAAGTTATTGAATGAAAAATGATTTCAAACCTTGTGATAGTGAAGTATAGTAAACTTTTAACAAAACTTTCAACAAGCCAATAAAACAAAACTCACATCAAATACAGGTTATCCTGAATTTTGGTAAAGTTTGATTGCTAAATCAAGAGGAGTACTAGCAAACTTGTGGTTTGTGATACATGGATCTTTAGGTATTTTAAGACAATTCTTTATTTAACATAGAGAAATACCTTGAAAGGAGTGTGCAATCTTAAGTATTAATAAAAAATTTAGTTGACCAAGATTTTTGATGTGTAATGTAGGGAGAAGCTTTGCCTTAAGTCTATCAAAATCTTCTAAAATTGGTTCCATAAAGGATAATATCTTCCATATATACTAGTAAGGAAAAGAATGAACAAGAAGATTTGATAAAAAAATGTGTGTGCGATTTGTGCTTGCTTAAATCCATATGATAAAAAAATTTAATCAATTAGTCAAACCACTATCAACTATAAGATTTTAGTCCATAGAGAGATTTCAATGATCTACAAGCTTGGCTAGATTTAGGTTGAGTAATTCCATGTAGAAATTTCGTATAAACAACTTCATTTAGGTCTCTATGAAGAAACTCATTGTTAACATTTAATTGATGAATGCATCAATAATAAAAGGAAATCAAAGTTAAGAGAAGCCTGATAGTAGAGAACTTTGCAACTCTAGATAAAGTTTCAAAGTAGTTCATGTATTATGTTTATGTAAAATATGTTGATAAAGTGACTCCAAACACAAGATGGGCGAGTTGTGATATTCAAAATTCGTGATTAACTAAATAAACTTTTACTTTTAAAATGTTTATGTTAGAGGTTAAGAAAAAATAGAAGGACGAAGGAAATGAGGAGATCAATGCAGCGGAAATAAAGTAATCAAGAAAAATAAAGAGATATGATTTAGAGAGTACATCCGAGGTTTATAAAAGTCTGACCTAATCTCAAGTTAGCATGTCCTACTTGTTTGTGCCACAACCATTACTATTTTTTCACTAACCTAAGACATTTAACTTGTTTTGTAGCCTCATGTAACAATTTTTGGAAGCATAGTAAAACAAAGAGCTACTCTTTTCTCATATTAGGTTAGTTTAATCAAATTAGGTAAACAAGTTTCTTTGTGTTCTTTTCTTTTATATTCTTCTGATTTATTATGGATTTGTCTTTACTTTTGGAAAGTTACTAGGTTAATGTGTTCCATGTTGTCATTTATTTTGATTGTGATTGTTCTTTTTCTCGCACATCAAATTTCTTGGTGCACTTGAAGTTATCAATACATTCATTAGAATTTTAAAAGTTTTTCACAATAATTCTTTTAATTTTATCAAGTATCACACTCAATGTAACAATAAGTTCATCACAAGATAAGTTAGAAAATATCTCATCATCATCATTTTCATCCGTTGTGTCACCAAATTACATGCAAGCGGATGTTGAGTCCATTAGAGTAGCATATACATGTTCCTCTTCTTCATCAACACCAAATCAACAAAGAATATCTATGATTCTATGCTCCTTAACTAGGGAACAAACAAATGAAAAACTTCAAAGAGAATGCTTTGATAAGCAGTGCAAATTATTCAAGGTGAAAGAAGATAAAACTGTGGAAAATTTGTTTTTCTAGATTCCAAACTTTGTAGTCTCTCGATTCAAAGTGTTGAACAAAAACTATACTATTATAGATCATGTCAAGAAAACCCTTATGAGACTTTAAAAGAAATGGAGACGAAAGAAAATTGATATTAAATAAGCAAAAGGCTTAAAAGTCTTAACTCCAGAAAATCATTAGCTCACATCGAAGTCATGAGATAAATCTTGATGAAAAATAAATTTTAAAAAAAGCCAACTCTTATTGCTTTAAAATTTAAAAATAAGAAAGTCAGGGCTCTTCAAATTAAAGAGTCAGCTGATGAAGATCTTGAAAAAACATCAAAATATGATGAACTTTCCCTCATCTTAAGACAAGTGCAACATATAAAATTATAGTAGTTATGAATGAAAAGAATTTGAATACTTAACAAAACCACAAATGATGATGATGTAAAATGTAAATATTGCTCTACTTAACAAAACTTTAGTAGTAATTGGATGAATCCTCTAGTAATGATGAAGAGCAACATTTAAATATTTCTCTAACGACCTTGAATTCTCTAGTATGCAACATAACAAAACCACATACATATGATGATGATGTAAAAAAACGGTGTTCTAAAACTAGGTGTCCTAATAAAATTGACCAAAGACGCAGCACCTAGTAACCCTTTGTTCTAAAATTAGCACATTATATTACTATAGTTATATGCCATAAATAACAACATAACTTAAAAAAAACAAAAGTTTAGTACAATCCCTTTGTTTCCTTTTTCCTTTTCGTGTGAAACTATTAACCAAAAAGCGCGTGGTTTTCTTTCCATATATCTGCTTTACTGGCTCTTCATATTTGCCACACAATAATCATATCAAAACAATCTTCAAACACAGGTAACCCCTTTCCTCTCTAGTGTTTATCTATGTTCTCTCTTTCTTGTCCTAGAAACCAAACTCTACCTTTAATCTCATCTCATCTCATCACTTACTACACACCAACCACTTTTCTTGCTTTTTGTAAGTACTTTTTTGGTCTTTTGCCTCTTCACTTTCCTTTTTTCCTGTCTGTGTTTTAGTTTAGTTTCAGAAAAACATCAACATAAATTTAAGGCTGTCTTTGTTTTGATTCAGAAAAACACTTATGTTAGTTTTCCTAGTGCTGTTTTCAGATAAAGTTGAGATTTTTATTTGATTCTGCTTCTGGGGTGTTGTTTTTAGGAGAATTCTGAATTGGGTTTTTTTGCTGTTAGTACAAAATCACAGCTTTTTTGGTTCCCTAGCCTCAGTTCATGATAAAGTTACTAGCTTTTGATGAAGAAGAAACAGGTTCCAACATCTTTTAATAGTGAAATTCTTTTAGTAAAGTTGAGTATTTAAGAAGAGGAATTAGTTTACTTTTTTGTTATATTCTATCTGCTTTTAGATCATTGTGGAAGAGGAATAAGTGCTTTTACTCTTTATTGTGGATTAGGATTTGGAATAGATTCTTATCTCTTAGATTGAAAATTTGGGTGCTAGTTACTATTTAATGTGATGTTATTCCAATCCATTTGAGGCCATAGTAGAAACTTGAAATTGTATATGTTATAGAAAGTTACAGGCTTTAGTGTGTCTTGTTAAGGGTTTGGATTTGTATCTGAGATTTAAAGATAGGCGATCCAGCGAGATAGGTTAAGATGCAGCGAGTTAGGTTTTCGTCTCAACAAGGGCCGGTTCACAAGCTAGGTGATCCTCAAATGACACTATCTCCTAAGTTTAGGTTAGCCGCGGTTCAATCTGATTTGACAAATCCGTCGCTGGAGTTAGATTGTTCTCTACGAGAAGAGCCGTTGATACCGGGCTTACCTGATGATGTTGCGCTCAATTGTCTCCTTCGTTTACCGGTTCAGAGTCATTCGTTTTGTAGGGCTGTATGCAAGAGGTGGCATGTGTTGCTTGGTAATAAAGAGAGGTTTTTTACTAATAGGAAGCAATTCGGGTTGAAAGATCCTTGGCTTTTTGTATTTGCTTACCATAAGTGCACCGGAAAGATTCAATGGCAGGTTCTTGATTTGACTCACTTTTCATGGCACTCTATCCCGTTGATGCCGTGTAAGGACAAGGTTTGTCCTCATGGTTTTAGGTGTGTTTCGATGCCGCACGATGGTACTCTTTATGTATGCGGTGGCATGGTCTCGGATGTGGATTGTCCTCTTGACTTGGTTTTGAAATACGAGATGACAAAAAATCGATGGACCGTGATGAATCGGATGATCAGTGCTAGGTCGTTTTTCGCCACTGGAGTAATCGATGGGATTGTTTATGTAGCTGGGGGGAATAGTAATGATCTTTACGAGCTAGATTCGGCTGAGGTAATGAATCCGATAAACGGGAGTTGGCGCGCTATTGCCAACATGGGAACTAAAATGGCATCCTATGATGCCGCAGTTCTTAACGGGAAACTTCTCGTAACAGAAGGATGGTTATGGCCTTTTTATGTTTCTCCAAGAGGACAAGTCTACGACCCGAGAACGAATAGTTGGGAAAATATGGCGGTTGGACTTAGAGAAGGATGGACTGGTTCAAGTGTGGTTGTTTACGGCCACTTATTCGTCGTTTCAGAGCTCGAAAGAATGAAGCTAAAGGTTTATGACGCGGAAACTGATACGTGGGAAGCCATCGACGGCCCTCCTTTGCCTGAGCAAATATGCAAACCTTTTGCCGTAAATTCGTGTGATTCTCAAATCTACGTCGTTGGCCGAAATCTTCAGGTTGCTGTCGGTCATATCACTAAACTAAACCGAAAAGAAAGTCACAAGGAGAAATGGAACTTCGGCGTTCAATGGCATGTAATCGATGCGCCGAAAAGTTTATCTGACCTGACTCCTTCAAGCTCTCAGGTGCTATTTGCATAGTTTTTTTTTCCTCTCATTATAATGTAATATTATGTTATGAGTGTTGTTTAAGTAAAATGTAAATTAAATATAGTTATGTGAAGGTAAATTTAAGCAGTTTTTGAGTTGTATTAGAATAGCTTTTTTTGGTTGTTTTGGAAAAATGTTGGTTGTATTCTAACACTTAATTTTTTTTTAATGTGTCATTTGTTAAAGTGATTTGCAGGGAAATTCTTTAGATGCATAATTCAATTATTGTTGTTATAGTTAGAATGGTGTGTTCCACGTGCTAAATCTTCACTAGTTGGTTTCTCTTATTGGTTTTGGTTGGTGAAACACATTATGAGGTTGTTTGTTTGGTAGTTGAAACTTGATATCAAAACTCACTTTCGGGTAAGATAAGTTTGGAGTTGTTGAATATGTTTTTTTAGTGGATTTTTCTTTTGTCTAAACTTTGTTATTTATAGGAAAAGAGAACTCTAATAATTTAGAGTTTGACATGAAGGTAAGTAACATGTGATCGTTAGTTTAATTATTGATTTGAACTCAAATTAAGATGAAATGTCACCTATTGGTCAGGAAGGGACATGTGTGGACTACTCTTTTGTTCAAAGGTTCATAACTTTTTGGAAACGAGAGACAAGCCTTAGGACTTGTAGACAATGATAAATGGCGTAAAGTTTGTTGGTGAATATGAGCGTTGAATGGTTTAGAGGGAGAAGTAGAATAGAAATTTCGCTTTTTAAAATATTTTTCAAAATAGAGTTAAGAGCGGAAATAGAAGTTTGGAAAAAACGTTTTTAGAGATTATCAGAAAAAGAGAAATTATCATAAATAAATGAAGAAGAATGTTGATCTGTTTTCTTGAGGTACAAGTCATCTAGACTAACTAACTAGTTTGTTCACACTAGCTTTGTCAAATCTCAAAATTGCTTTTGCATTTCATTTGAGTTAGTTAGTTAGACTCTCATTTCAATTCATTTAGTTAGTTATGCTCACATGACATTAGTGAGTTTGTATATAAGAAGTTGCTTGTATAATTCTCTAATAAATAATGAAAATTTGAGATTCATCTTCTTGTTTTCTCTTAAATATGTATATAGAAACTACTTTGATGATATTATAGCAGGTTCCTCATGCTCTGCTTTCACTATGCAATTTATTGAAGTAATCAAGTTCTTGCTAATCGTTCATGATAATTGAATCAATTAGAAAAGTGTCGCAAAATTAGATTTGTTTTTTGTTCGTGAGAAGATCGTAATCATGGTGAGAAACAACAATAGTAACGTTGTTCAGAATCAAGCATCAAATTAAGTTTAAGATCAACATGATCCCTATTATGTGCGTCCTTCCGAAAATTCATTAACTTTATGTGTTACACCAGTTTTATTTTGGTGATAATTATCATGTGCGGTCAATGAAGATGAGAAGAGCATTGCCAATGAAGAGCAAGTTCAAGTTTGTGAAGGATAGAAAAACACTTAGAAAGGGGGGGGGGGGGTTGAATAAGTGTAAGTTTAAATTTGCACAGTTATTTTTATCCTGGTTCGTTGTTAACTAAACTACTCCAGTCCACCCCCACGGAGTGATTTACCTCACCTGAGGATTTAATCCACTAATCGCAACAGATTACAATGGTTTTCCACTTAGCCCACGACTAAGTCTTCTAGAGTATCCTGATCACAACCTGATCACTCCAGGAACAAATGCTTAGACACAAGCTAAGACTTTCTTAGAGTATCCTGACCACCACGTGATCACTCTAATTACAACTGCTTAGACACAAGCTAAGACTTCCTAGAGTATCCTGATCAACACTTGATCACTCTAGTTACTTACAAATTAATGTAATCAAATAAGAGTTTTACAATGCTTCTGAAAAGCTATAATCACAACAGTGATATTTCTCTTAAAGTTTAAGCTTAATCTCACAAATATATTACAACAGCAATGTAGTGAGCTTTTATGAAGATGAAGTTTCTGAGCTTTGAGTTGAACAGCGTTTCAGCAAGTTAATCAGAATAAGTTCGTTCAGAATTGGTAACCTTGCTTCTCATCAGAACTTCATATTTATAGGCACTTGAGAAGATGACCGTTGGGAGCATTTAATGCTTTGCGTATTCCGTACAGCATTGCATTTAATGTTTCACGCTTTTGTCAACTACCTCGAGCCTTGTTCACGCTGTGTCTACTGACGTTGCCTTTAATAGCTTCTAACGTTCCTTTTGTCAGTCAGCATAGCCTGCCACCTGTACTTTCTTCTGATCTGATGTTTGTGTATACAACGTTTGAATATCATCAGAGTCAAACAGCTTGGTGCATAGCATCTTCTTGTCTTCTGACCTTGAAGTGCTTCTGAGCGTGATACCATGAGAACTTCAGTGCTTCTGCTTCTGATCTCAAGTTCTTCTGATGCTTCCATGGACCCATGTTCTGATTCTGCTTTGACCATCTTCTGATGTCTTGCCAGACCATGTTCTGATGTTGCATGCTGAACCTTCTGAGTCAAAGCTTCTGAGCGCTGATTTGTGCATACTCTTTATATATTTCCTGAAAGGGAAATTGCAATGTATTAGAGTACCACATTATCTCACACAAAATTCATATCCTTGTTATCATCAAAACTAAGAATATTGATCAGAACAAATCTTGTTCTAACAATCTCCCCCTTTTTGATGATGACAAAAACATATATAAATGATATGAATTTGCGATCAGAAAGAGCAGACGGCTAAAGACAATTTACACAGCTATAGCATAAGCATGTGAATATGTCTCCCCCTGAGATTAACAATCTCCCCCTGAGATGAATAATCTCCCCCTGAAATTAATACTAGAAGAATTTTATAAATAGAAGACTTCCTTGAGTATTTCAGTAGAGACGTTCACAGTGCTTGATCTTCAGAACATTCATGACTTCTGATTCTTGCTTCCATAGGACAGCTTCAGAACTTTGAATTTCTTTGATCTTCAGAACATTCACAGCTTCTGATTCCTGCTTCCATCAGACAGCTTCAGAACTTGAATTTCTTTGATCTTCAGAACATTCACAGCTTCTGATTCCTGCTTCCATCGGACAGCTTCAGAACTTGAATTTCTTTGATCTTCAGAACATTCACAGCTTCTGATTCCTACTTCCATCAGGACAGCTTCAGAGCTTGAATTTCTTCTTACATCACTTCATGCTAGATTGTATCAGAACATTGTTGAATGTACCAGAGCATCATCAGAGCATCTCTACATCCTGAAATGTTACAAAACAAAACTAAACGACAAAAGTCAGCATGAATGAGTCAGAACATAGAATATGTTTCAGAACACATAATATGTATCAGAGCCATATAAAATGTATCAGAACATATAAAATGTATCAGAACAAATAGACATAATGTTTCAGATCATATTCTATCATCAGAATATCTGAACATTCTTCCTTCTTGCTTCTGATCCTGAAGCTTCATAGCACTCAGCTTGCTTCAAGATTCCAAAAGCTTGAATTCATCTTGATGCTTCTTATGTTGATCTTTAAAGAGAATCTTCAATTCCTGCAACAACACAACTTAAAGCATAGAACTTTGCAAGTTCTGTTAGTAAAGCAACTGACTAAATCAAATCATTTATCACATATTTCTCCCCCTTTTTGTCATAACATCAAAAACATAAAAGATTCAGATGAAAAAACAAAAGGAAACACATGGAAGAAAAAGATAATTTTCATTGAAGTTCAGGCAGACAAAAGTACAGAAGTACAAGAAGATAAGGAAGAGAAGATGCACAAAACAGATGCAGCAAAAGCAAAAACAAAACAACTAAGACTCAATCTAAGATGACCCTAGCCTCGACAAGATCTTGGCCAGCATATCTTGAACCCCATTGTTGTGCTCATTCTGCCTCTCCATGAAAGCTCTAAACTCAGCATTGACTGAGCTTTGCTCATCCTGGTTCTTCTGAATAACTTCCAGAGTCCTTGCAAGACGGGAAGGTTCATCAGAAGAAGCTTCACAGCTTCTATCCAACGGGATGGCATTGTGATCTGTAGCTTCCATTGATAGATCATTTGTAGGGATTTCCTCAACAGGAACTGATTCAGCAACATGATATTCTACATTTGCTTCTTGCATAGAAGCATCTCCATATTCTGCAGCCGGAATCTCAGAATCTCCATTCTCAAGTGCCTGAAGAATGGCAACTAGATTCCTAGGGGCAGAAGGACCTTCAACTTCTGGTGGGTCAACAACTTCTGGAATGACCAAGCTTGGGTCTTTCTTAGAAGGGTTTTCCCTCAAAAAGTCAAAGAGAGTCTTGAAATCCCCAAGTAGAACAGGATATTGAGGTATCCAGACCACAATCTCCCTGCAAGGGTTAGCTTCCAATGCAGCAGCCAGTCTTGCTACTTCCAATTCATCCACAAACTGCTTCTCCTCAGCAGCAACACAATTTCTGAGAGGATGGTAGTATATACCATTATCACCCTCCAGAAGGTAACCAGGGTAACCAGCCACTAGTCTTTTCTGTACTCCCATTGCTTCTACTTGAAACTCCTTGCGAAAGCTTTTCTAGAGATTTCTTGTAGAAACATCATCCAGACCATTTAGGAAGGCATCCTTCAGAAGGTCTAGACTCCTAATCACCTCATGTCTGAATAGTTCCAGGTAGGTATAGGGTTCAGGTTCAGGCAGATTGAAGGTGGATTTGTAGTCAGGGTAGAGAAGACAGTAGGGTTTGGATTTTCTGGTAGGTAAGGGATGGGATATAGAAGGTGGAGGTGCGGTGGATGAGGAAGAAGGGATATCTGAGAGAATGATTGATGAGGATGGAATATCAGAAAGGATAGGTTGAGAAGAGGATGGAGTATTTGTAAAGGGAATTGGTGAGAAAGATTTATCAGAAGGAGTTGGGGGAAGAATACTTAGAGGTGTGGGGTTTAGAATGGGAGAGGAAAAAGATGATGGAGAAGGATTTGGTAAAGTGAAGTTTACTTTTGGTTCAGATGGAGGTGATTGGAGAGAAGGTTTAGGGACAGAAGGAGGTGGAGTAAAAACCTGCCTGGAGACGTGTTCAGAAGAAGCATGTGAAGATCTGGTTCTGTGAAAGGAGTCTCTGATCCTTTTCTCCCTTCGTTCAACAGAGTCCACCTTGTCAGGATCATAGGTGACCCTCAACTTCTTGGCTTTCTTAACCTCATCTTCTCGGGCCTTTCTTTTTAGCCTAGCCTTTTGTTCCTTCTGATCCTTCTTCAGAAGATCAGCTTTGGACGGAAGTACTGTGCCACGGATCCAAGCAGGATCAATATCTGATTGCTTCCTAACACAATCTTCCAGGTAAAGCTTGACAACCTGATGAAGTTCTTTATGAAACAAGGAGGCAAAACCTTCAACAGCAACTCTTCTTGACAGGATGTCAGGAAAGCTTGTGCACACAGAAGGTACATTTTGAATGAGTTCCAGTCTGAACAAATCCACACCATTGAAGATGAGACCTTGAACTACTCCAAGAAAATGGGACGCATTGAGTTTTCTGATGGAGTCCAGCACTTTGCTTTCAATCAAAATGTCTGAAATCATTCTTCCGAAAGGAATAGTCTTTCTTGAAATATGAGGGTACTTTGCCCTTTCATCTTCTCTTGACTCAAAAATAGAGGTCTTCAGATTCTCAAACAGAATATGAGAGATGTTGATCTCTATTTTTCTGCCAATGCAGAAAAGAGTATACTTGTGATCCGGACTGATGTAGGAGGAGGAGAGCATCTTCTTTCTATGGTGAAGAGAACCCAGAATAATCTCAGCCCATACTTGATAAAACGGCCTTAAGGTGCCCGTGTTATGAGAATCAATTCCAAAGGCCAGAGAGATTTGTTGTTCAACTTGAAACCAGTCAACTGTTGCATGTTGAAGACCAGACCAACCTTCTTCATCATTCAGATTGTACAGCTTCCTGATGAGTTTTTCAGTGATAACCACTTCATGCCCTAGCACGAATGAAATGATGGCAGTTGGGGTAACCGTTGCATGTACCCAGAAATCCTTCACAAGTTCAGGATAAATTGGTCCGACCAATCTATCAAGATATTTAGACCATCCTTGCTCAAAGATTCTTACATCACACTTGAAGCCATTTGCTTTTAGGTTGTTGATGTCCACAGCAAATTCACATAGAACTTCCAGTTCTTCTGTGGGAATTAAGCATGTTTTCAATGGAGCATAATCATATTTGCGTAGAAGAATCTGTGTAGAAGTGAGTCTTTCTTTTGGATTTGATGAACTTGAAGATGAGTTCATGATGATTATGCTTTGAGATCAAATCAAAAACTAGGGTTTGAAAACAGATGCAACGAAAGGGATGCACAAAAAGAGAGAGAGAGAGAGAGAGAGAGAGAGAGAGAGAGAGAGAGAGAGAAAAATAAATAGAGGGAAAAGAAACGTTTGAAGAGTATAAAAAGAAAAAGAAATAAACTGAAATGATGAATGGCATTTAATGTTACGTGACATGAGGAGAGAGACTTATGACAAATGAAGTGATTAGCACGGTTACCTAAGTAGGCGTCCCCTCAACTGCACGCATGCTTTTCCAGAAATAGTGAACACGTGTTAACCATCTGGAAAGCCAGTTACAGCTGTTTTACTTTTAAAGAGATTCTGAGTCAACTTAGACAATGAAACTTTAGTAATAACAAAATCACTACTTCTAATTGATTACAATCATAACTTCTTATAAAAAAATCCAATCATATTTCAGAAGATACTCATACATAAGATCTTCTCATCTTATCATTCTGGGCATAAATCCATACTGATATTCATTAGAATGAACTTAAACCTATCTTCAGCAAGGGGTTTTGTAAAGATATCAGCCCATTGATGGTCTGTATCCACAAAGTTTAAAGATATAACACCCTTCTGAACATAATCCCTTATGAAATGATGTTTAATCTCAATATGTTTAGCTTTTGAATGTAAGATAGGATTCTTAGATAAACATATAGCAGAAGTATTATCACAGAAAATAGGAATGTTACTCTCATATATCTGATAATCTTCCAGCTGACTTCTCATCCAGAGCATTTGTGTGCTACAACCAGCAGCAGCAACATATTCTGCTTCTGTTGTTGAGAGGGCAATAGTAGCTTGCTTCTTGCTGTACCATGAGATCAGATGACTTCCAAGAAATTGACAACTTCCAGAAGTGCTCTTCCTTTCAATTCTATCCCGAGCATAGTCAGCATCACAGAATCCTACTAAGTTGTATTCTTTGGATCTTCTGTAAACTAAACCAACATTAGTAGTACCTTTCAGATACCTCAGAATTCTCTTAACCGCAGTTAAATGAGATTCTCTCGGATCTGATTGGAACCTAGCACACAAACAAACACTGAAGAGAATGTCAGGTCTAGAAGCAGTTAGGTATAGAAGAGATCCAATCATACCTCTGTACAACTTCTGATCTACCTTTTTACTTACCTCATCCTTACCTAGGACACATGTTGGATGCATAGGAGTTTTGGCTTCTTTACTTTCAGAAAGATTAAACTTCTTCAGAAGTTCTTTCACATACTTCGTTTGATGAACATAGGTTCCATCAGAAGTTTGGTTGATTTGAATCCCAAGGAAATACTTGAGTTCTCCCATCATGCTCATTTCAAATTCAGCCTGCATAGACTCAGCAAACTCCTTTCCAAGTGTAACATTAGATGTTCCAAAGATGATATCATCAACATATATTTGACATATTAAAATATCCTTTTTAAAGGTTTTACAAAAGAGAGTAGTGTCCACTTTTCCTCTAGTGAAACCATTTTCCAGAAGGAAAGAACTTAAACGTTCATACCAAGCTCTCGGAGCTTGCTTCAATCCGTATAATGATTTCTTTAATTTAAAAACATGATTTGGAGACTTGGAGTCTTCAAAACCAGGAGGTTGATGGACATAAACTTCTTCATCTATATAACCATTTAAGGAGGCACTCTTGACATCCATCTGATAAAGAGTGATGTTATGTTGAGTGGCAAAAGAAATTAATAGACGAATAGATTCTAACCTGGCCACTGGTGCAAAGGTTTCTGTGTAGTCAATCCCTTCTTGCTGACTATAACCTTGAGCAACCAGTCTGGCTTTGTTTCTTACCACTTCTCCCTTCTCGCTTAGCTTGTTTCTGAATACCCACTTAGTGCCGATGATGTTAAATCCTTTTGGTCTAGGAACCAAGTCCCATACATCATTCCTTGTAAACTGATTGAGTTCTTCTTGCATGGCAATTATCCAGTCTGGATCTTCTAGAGCTTGATCAACAGAAGTTGGCTCGATCAAAGAAACAAGACCTAATTGACAGTCTGCATTGTTCTTAAGGAATGCCCTTGTTCTGATGGGATCGTCTTTCTTCCCAAGGATCACATCTTCTGAATGAGCTGATGCAAGTCTAGGTGATCTTCTGACTGTTGGCTCTTCAGAAATCCTGAGATTCTCTAAAGATGCAGCAACTTGATCTTCTGATCCATTGCTTCTGAGACTATCAGCTTCTGCAGCTTTGCTTCTTGGTTCTACTGCTTCTGATATATCAATATCAAAATCTGCAAAATTCTCAAACTGCTTTGGTTTTTCAAGACCAAGCTTATCATCAAACCTGATATTGATTGATTCTTCTACAATCAATGTTTCAGTATTGTATACTCTATAGCCTTTAGAGCGTTCAGAATATCCAAGAAGGAAACACTTTTGTGCTTTAGAATCAAACTTACCAAGATGATCTTTAGTATTCAGAATAAAACATACACATCCAAAAGAATGGAAATAAGAAATGTTGGGCTTTCTGTTCTTCCACAATTCATAAGGAGTCTTATTTAGAATAGGTCTGATAGAGATTCTATTCTGAATATAACACGCAGTGTTTATTGCTTCTGCCCAGAAATGCTTAGCCATATTGGTTTCATTGATCATGGTTCTGGCCATTTCTTGTAGAGTCCTATTCTTTCGCTCTACAACTCCATTTTGCTGTGGAGTTCTAGGACAAGAGAAATCATCGGCAATACCATTTTCTTTGAAGAACTCCTCAAAGAATTTGTTCTCAAATTCACCACCATGATCACTTCTAACCTTTATGATTTTGCACTCTTTCTCAGATTGGATCTGAGTGCAGAATTCAAAGAACACTGAATGAGACTCATCCTTGTGTTTTAAGAACTTTACCCATGTCCAGCGGCTATAATCATCTACGATGACTAATCCATATTTCTTCCCTCTGACAGATGCTATTTTGACTGGGCCAAACAGATCAATGTGCAAGAGTTCTAACGGCCTTGAGGTAGACACAACATTCTTAGGCTTGAATGCAGGTTTGGAGAACTTGCCCTTCTGACATGCTTCACAAAGAGCATCTGATTTGTATTTCAGATTTGGGAGTCCTCTGACCAGATTTAGTTTGTTAATCTGAGAAATCTTTCTCAAACTAGCATGTCCTAATCTTCTGTGCCAGACCCATTGCTCCTCAGAAACAGACATAAGACAAGTCACCTTCTGCTTCTCAAGATCAGAAAGATCAATCTTATAAATGTTGTTCTTCCTCTTGCCTGTAAATAGGATTGAGCCATCCTTCTGACTTACAGCCTTGCAAGACTTTTTATTGAAGATTATATCATAACCATTGTCACTTAATTGACTTATGGACAATAAGTTATGAGTTAATCCTTCTACAAGAAGTACATTAATTATGGAAGGAGAGTTACCAAGACTTATGGTTCCAGAGCTAATGATTTTGCCCTTCTGATCTCCTCCAAACTTGACTTCTCCACCTGGTTTAAGCACCAGGTCTTGGAATGTAGACCTTCTTCCCGTCATGTGTCGCGAGCACCCAGAGTCCAGGTACCATGACATTTTGCTTTTTGTCCTCTTTGCCGCCAAGGATATCTGCAACAGAAATTATCTTCTCCTTAGGTACCCACAATTTCTTGGGTCCTTTCTTGTTAGTTCTCCTCAAGTTCTGATTGAACTTGGGTTTAGCATAATATTTAACAGGAGGAACAGCATGATATTCTTTAGGTTTGTCAGCATGATATTTCTTAGGATGTGTCACATGCTTCTTGGTGTGAACAGTGTTAAAACTCTGTGCATGTGAAGTGAGCCTAATATCATGTGCATGGCCATATTTGAACTGATCATACAATGGCTTGTATGTGATCTTCAGATCATCAATAGGTTCAAATTTATGTGAGGTATCACCCTCATAGCCAAAACCAAACCTTCTGTTTCCAGAGACACCATATATCATAGAAGCAAGATGACTTCTGCCAATACTTCTAGATAAGAACTTTCTAAAGCTCGAGTCATATTCTTTCAGAATATGATTCATGCTAGGAATGGATTTTTCTGTTTCAGAAGGAGATCCACTATCTTTGGATAGATTTAAAACTTTTTCCTTCAGTTTAGAATTTTCCAATTCCAGCTTCTTAGTTTCAAATTCAAACTGCTTTTTCAGCTTTTTGTATTTGATACTAAGATGAGCCTTGAGTTCCAGAAGTTCTGTTAAACTGGAAACTAACTCTTCTCTAGATAGTTCAGAAAATACCTCTTCAGAATCTGATTCTGATGTAGATTCTGATCCATCATCTTCTGTAGCCATCAGCGCGAAGTTGGCTTGCTCTCCTTCAGAGTCTGATTCTGATTCTGATTCAGAATCATCCCATGTTGCCATAAGACCTTTCTTCTTATGAAACTTCTTCTTGGGATTCTCCTTCTGAAGTTTTGGACACTCGTTCTTGTAATGTCCAGGCTCATTGCACTCATAGCAGACAGCCTTCTTCTTGTCAGATCTTCTGTCACCAGAAGATTCTCCTCGTTCAAATCTCTTTGAACTTCTGGAGCCTCTGAACTTCCTTTGCTTGCTCTTCCAGAGTTGGTTTACCCTTCTGGAGATCATGGACAGTTCATCTTCTTCTTCAGATTCTGATTCTTCAGGATCTTCTTCTCTAGCCTGAAAAGCGTTAGTGCATTTTTTAACATTAGATTTTAATGCAATAGACTTACCTTTCTTTTGAGGCTCGTTTGCATCCAGCTCTATTTCATTGCTTCTCAAGGCACTGATAAGCTCTTCCAAAGAAACTTCATTCAGATTCTTTGCAATCTTGAATGCTGTTACCATTGGACCCCATCTTCTGGGTAAGCTTCTGATAATCTTCTTTACATGATCAGCCTTGGTGTAGCCTTTATCCAGAACTCTTAATCCAACAGTTATCCAGAACTCTCCATCTTGAAGGCTTCATATCTCTGGATTAGAGCAAGAGCTTTAGTCTCCTTGACTTGAGCATTTCCCTCATGGGTCATTTTCAATGACTCATATATATCATAGGCCGTTTCCCTGTTAGATATCTTCTCATACTCAGCATGAGAGATAGTATTCAGCAAAACAGTTCTACATTTATGATGATTCTTGAAAAGCTTCTTCTGATCATCATTCATTTCTTGCCTTGTAAGCCTTACGCCACTAGCTTTCACTGGATGTTTGTAACCATCCATCAGAAGATCCCATAGTTCACCATCTAAACCAAGAAAGTAACTTTCCAATTTATCTTTCCAGTATTCAAAGTTTTCACCATCAAATACTGGTGGTCTAGTATAACCATTGTTTTGCTCAGCAGAGCCAGATGTAGATGCAGGTGGATTTGTTGGAATTTCACCGGCCATCTTTTACTGAAGCGTTTTTCTCTTCCTGAATCTTTTCTAAACACGGTTAAGTGCTTGCACCTTAGAACCGGCGCTCTGATGCCAATTGAAGGATAGAAAAACACTTAGAAAGGGGGGGGGGTTTGAATAAGTGTAGTCTAAAAACTTGAACGATAAAAACAATTTGCATAGTTATTTTTATCCTGGTTCGTTGTTAACTAAACTACTCCAGTCCACCCCCACGGAGTGATTTACCTCACCTGAGGATTTAATCCACTAATCGCAACAGATTACAATGGTTTTCCACTTAGCCCACGACTAAGTCTTCTAGAGTATCCTGATCACAACCTGATCACTCCAGGAACAAATGCTTAGACACAAGCTAAGACTTTCTTAGAGTATCCTGACCACCACGTGATCACTCTAATTACAACTGCTTAGACACAAGCTAAGACTTCCTAGAGTATCCTGATCAACACTTGATCACTCTAGTTACTTACAAATTAATGTAATCAAATAAGAGTTTTACAATGCTTCTGAAAAGCTATAATCACAACAGTGATATTTCTCTTAAAGTTTAAGCTTAATCTCACAAATATATTACAACAGCAATGTAGTGAGCTTTTATGAAGATGAAGTTTCTGAGCTTTGAGTTGAACAGCGTTTCAGCAAGTTAATCAGAATAAGTTCGTTCAGAATTGGTAACCTTGCTTCTCATCAGAACTTCATATTTATAGGCACTTGAGAAGATGACCGTTGGGAGCATTTAATGCTTTGCGTATTCCGTACAGCATTGCATTTAATGTTTCACGCTTTTGTCAACTACCTCGAGCCTTGTTCACGCTGTGTCTACTGACGTTGCCTTTAATAGCTTCTAACGTTCCTTTTGTCAGTCAGCATAGCCTGCCACCTGTACTTTCTTCTGATCTGATGTTTGTGTGTACAACGTTTGAATATCATCAGAGTCAAACAGCTTGGTGCATAGCATCTTCTTGTCTTCTGACCTTGAAGTGCTTCTGAGCGTGATACCATGAGAACTTCAGTGCTTCTGCTTCTGAACTCAAGTTCTTCTGATGCTTCCATAGACCCATGTTCTGATTCTGCCTTGACCATCTTCTGATGTCTTGCCAGACCATGTTCTGATGTTGCATGCTGAACCTTCTGAGTCAAAGCTTCTGAGCGCTGATTTGTGCATACTCTTTATATATTTCTTGAAAGGGAAATTGCAATGTATTAGAGTACCACATTATCTCACACAAAATTCATATCCTTGTTATCATCAAAACTAAGAATATTGATCAGAACAAATCTTGTTCTAACAGTTTGTAGATGAATCAATTCTAGTTCATGATGAAGTAGATTTGAATTTTGCAATTTGGCAAACGTGCAACAATCTTGTTCTTACATGGATTGTCAATTCCATCGCACCTTCAATTGCATAAAGTGTGGTGTTCAATGATATTGATATAGACATGTGGAGTGATCTCAAAGATCATTTCATGATAGGAGATCGCATTAGAGATGCTCAATTGCATCAAAAGATTGCAAATATGAAGCAAGGTAACAAAAAGATTTCAGGTTGTTTCACTGAATTGAGATGTATGTGGGAAGAATTCGATCAATATACGTCAATGCCAAATTGTACATGTCATATGCCTTGTACTTGCTTAGGAATGAGAAAAGCTAAGGGATTTATATATGAGGAAATAATAATTCAATTATTGATTGGATTGAATGAAGAATATCAAGGAGTGGTATTAGAAGTGTTGCTTATGAATCCTATGCCACATATAAATAGAGTGTTTTTTTAGTTATGCAGTAAGAAATAAAGTTGTAGTATGAATCACTAGTGTTGCAAAATTTGATGACCTTACTTGAGAACGCACGCGTTCGGTCAATTTGATTAAGAGAGATAATTCCTATATTACTAACTTTAATGCAAAACATAGTAATATTACGACGATCTCGAACCAAGTTTTCATCTAGGGTAGAGAAGGGGTGTGAACCCTTTGGTGGCCACGACCCAATAGACATCCAATAAAACTCCAAACATAATCTCAGAAAACAAACTATCTCACTAAGAAACAAACTTGAGACCTAAAGCAGTGGAAAATAAGCAAACAATGATAATGGAAAGTAACCAAAAATATAATACACCTGCAAAATAGGAACCACAAAGCTTATTTACTCATTAAAGAAATAAGCACACGAAATAAAATAAAAAACACACCAGTTAATCCCTTAGGGAAGCCAGATTTCCATTCTCTATCATATTGTTAGAACATGTTAGTTCTCGTGATATATGCATTAGGGGGAAAAAGTGTTCCACCTGTTGTAAAGCGTCAAAAGAATCACGGGCAATAGAGTAACTATCCTTCACTGACTTCACGTACTCCTTGGCCAATGCAAGATTCTCGAGGTGTATCTCACAGAGACCGTCCAAGACCTTTTCTTTTATCTTTTTAAGACTCTTTCAACAATGATTCAAGTTCTACTATCTTTTTGTGGGAAGAGTATAATGCCTAATTCATTAAAGCAAGAGCAACCTCCATTGTAGATAGTGATGCCTAGGCAGAAGCTAAAGCTACTTTGTCACTTCCTAGACAAGGAACTTCATATTCTCAGCCATTGAGTCGTGGTACTCAAAGGCCTCAACCGCAAATTATATCTCTAAAAACGAGGTAAACGCTCATTCGAAGCTCCTTTTGAAGCACTTCTTTTCTTTGGCTTCGATTTGTTGTTTGTGCAATTTTGTTGAAGAAAGTGTAGAACAATTGTATTTTCAGTGCCCCTTTGCTGAGTTTCTTTGGAATTGGCTAAGGAGGAAGGCTGAGATCCACTTCAATATCACTTATCTGGATAACTGTTTTAACAATTGTAATGCTAATAGCTCTAATCAATTTGGTCTTGTTGTGAAAGCTGAAGTGATTTTTACTATCAATCAAATTTGGTTTTTGAGAAATAAGTGCAAGCATGATAATTTGAGGCCCAGCGGAAGAAATCATATCATTATGATTCATAATCAAACTATGTTATTCGGTAACAATGCTCAGAATCACTCTTCCATCTCGATTGTTGATTTCACTTTGATCAAGGCTTTTGGTGTCATTATTCGGCCTCCTCGTGCTCCCAGCATTTTAGAATTTCTCTGGATGCCTCCAAGCTGGGGCTGGTATAAGTGCTATTGTGACAGAGCATTTTGTCTGATCACAAAAATCAATGGCTATGGTGTCATTTTTAGGAATAATCATGGAGACTTTTTTCTTGCTTAGGCAAAAAAGTTAGAGACAGGTTCTTAGATTTACGCAGAGTTCTCTGCAGTTCTAAAGGCGAACGACATTGCAAAGGCTTGTGGTTTGCAAAAACTTTGGGTTGAAACGATTGTTTAATGGTTGTCAAAGTTTTCTCCAACCAAAATTGGATTCTGAGTATTTTAGAGAATAGGTGGCTTAAAACTACTTATATGTCTAATTTATCTAACTTACTCATCATATATAAAGTAACTTAATATTATCATCAATATTTATCAAATTTTCTCTTAACCATTTTCTTGATCACATCATTTTGAAAATATATTTGCATCCTCTTTAACTTTTCTTTATCACTTGAAAACACATTTATGCAATCATACCTTATTTCAATCTTTTGTTCCAAAAATTTACTAAATTTTTTTTTAAAGGGCCAGCCCATAAAAAATATATGTCTGATGGACTCGGCCAAAAAATAAAGTCGTGTTTTTTTAAGGTATTTTGCGGTCCAACTTGTGCTAAATTATAAGACTTATTGAGCGGCCCGATAGATCGGACCCATTTTAACAGCTCTAGTAACACCTTTTAATTTTAGGTGAATACTCCGGTACCCTTGAGTTTAGTTGGGTACCAATACCTTCAACCAATCAAATAGAGGAATTCAATGCCACGTCACTCTTATATTTTATTTTATTTTAAAATAAATTTAATTTTAAATACAATTTGCACTAAGGGTACTGGTACCCAACTTAAACTCATAGGTACCCGAGAATTGCATAATTGCATATAAACAGACTAAATATATTGACTATAAACTAAAAAAATCTAAAAATTGACTTGTATCTTATAAAAAGGTCCTATTAAAAAAAAAATCTCTAGATAGTATTATTTAGTCGCGGGCTACCAGGCAACCAACCTTTCTTCATCCCACGCGTGTGACCCATTCCGAACGGCACAGAATACAATTCAACGGAAGAGAAACAAGAAACAAGAAGGAATGGGAGCAATCACAAGCGCAGTCATAGCAGTAGCTGCTGTAATTCTAGGTTGGATCACCATCGAAATCGCATGTAAACCTTGTCTTGAACAAGGCCGTGAAGCCATCGATCGGAATCTCAACCCCGATTACGATCCCGACGACGATATCCGAGCACCACTCAACCCCGCCTCCGCCCCCGATGACGCCACCGCCTCTTCCACCGCCCCTAAATTCGTTTCATAATTCATCGTCAATGTTCCCTGGTATTGTTTTTATCATGAACACGAAAAATTAATTTTTCAGTTTTCGTGTGTATTATATAGCTGATTTGAGAATTGTATCCATTGTTGTTGAAATATCAATGGGTTGTTAATGGATGTAACTAGCTATCGTTTATTGTTTTTGATTCAGACGCTTCTTCAATTGCGATGGTATAGTTAAAATCATAAGGTTTTTTTTTCTTGGTTTGGAAATAAAAATAGTTTCTTTCAATGTTAAATTGTGCAATTACCTCGAACAAAATGAAATTTTGAGTTGAGTAATAATTGTATAATAGAGTGATCAAGATGTTGGTAATGTTAGGGTTTTACCGGTGCTTTCACTAGCAGCTTGCAGTGTTTTGCAATTGGTTGCTCCAGATGTTTTATCTTATGGAACAGATTGTTAAATTTTGAAGGAAAATAGTTTGTTTGAGAAGCTTTTTTTTGGTTGCATTTTGAAGCAATTCGATGATGTGTATCACTTTAAAATGATGTCTCGATGAATATCATATGGCTGGCATGTGTTTTGGTTTATGATAAATTGCATTCACTTCTCCTAAGAGGCTTTCATTAAGAAAGATTCACACACCCTCTAGTTTGAAGGATTTAACTATCTTCAATAACTTTGACATACTTTTCTCCCCTTTATGCCTCTGAAATCAGACCTCAGGAAATGTCACATTTTGTTGTTTCTTTCTCATCACACATGATAATATGAAATGTCATTATGTCACACCTTTCTTCCATTTTGTGGATTATTTGTCCCAACAATGACTGGTTTTATTGGTTGCTGTCATGGGATAAGAAACTATTTGGTGCCGATTTTCCTGCTGTTATGTTATTATGGTTGTTGTCATATATCAAAAACCGTATTAAACCGTCTTTCTAGTGCCGTATTTACACACTGGATGGAAGCTATCAGGGTTCGTGCGCCATATTTGTGTATGTGTTTATCATATTTCCCGCAAAACCTGTTTTGGGTACCATATTTTAATTATTATTTTATTACATAGTAAAGGAACAAAAGACACTAGTAATAGCAAACCTGTTGTGCTGGTACTTTTAATGGTTGCTGCTCTCACTGCTCTGCCATTAGAGTAACAAAGGTACTATTAAGTATTACTGTTTGAAACAATGTTGCACACTGATATGTAATATTGATTATTGAAGCTCCAACTTGTAGCTTCAGTATTTTTCACATTTTTATGGTCTTGGAACGTGAAAAAGCATATATTATCGAGGACACAATGTTGATAAGTATCTACTATGTGTTGCTTTTTTATTTTTTTATTTTTTTTAACAAGTCTAATTGTTGCATTTAATTGGGTTTTTGAGAAAAATCATGTGTAGAAAATTGAAGATTTGTTGCGTTGAATAATTGAATATTAACTAGCTATCCATTGATTACGCTACTATTTTCTTTTTTCTTTTTTAAGTTTGTGCTTAAATATTGATTAAACTACTATTTTCTTTTACAGATGTTTTAGGAGCAACCTATTAATAATAATAGTTCTACTAATAGGATAGGTAATGATACAAATAATAATTCTACATTTTTAGCGGAGAAATATATAAGTGGAACGGGAAGTATTGATAACAATAGTTCTCTTTCGGCTTATCTGACATTGGGGCAAAGTAGGAATGAGCCGAAAGGGAATGCTAAATGGCGTTGAAACTTTTGTCATGGAGAATATAATGACTCATTTGTTGAAAGAGAAGAATTAAGAGATAATTATTTGTTCACAAGTAAAACTCGTACAAGCTCATTTGTTAACTTGAACTGCAAGTTTGAATATGCCGATTGATAAGAATAAAAAAAAAGAATAAAAAGTTATAGATCTTTGGCAAAGACATATAATAATGAGGCAAGAGACCATTTATCTTCTAAAATAGTTAGACTATTTTATTCTGCTAGTTTGTTATTCAATGTTGCTACAAATCCTTTTTTTTTTTTTGTGTATTTGCCTATGCAACAAACACTTCTATGTCGAGCTATATTTCACCCAGCTATAATGCCATAAGAACTATCATGCTAGAGAGAGAAAACCAACATTTTTGTGAGTCTAGTTACAGATGATTGGATAGATGTACAAAGAAGGCCATTAATAAACTTTATGGCATCCTCAAGTGTATGACATATGTTTTTGAAAGTTATTGATGGTACATGTGAGTGCAAAGACAAACTTTACATTGCTAATTTAATATTGTATTAATTGATGAGGTAGAAGCATAAAATGGTGTTGAATTTATTACTGATAATGCTCTGATATGTAAGGTTGTTGGACTGATAATGCTCTGATATGTAAGGTTGTTGGTTTAATTGTTGAAAATATGCATTCTCATATTTTTTTGGACATGTTTAGTGCACCCACTGGATTTGACTCTCAAAGGTATTTGTTCACCAATAATATGCCAAATACTGAAGGTGTGTTTAGTTAATGATGCTGGTTATATCATAAATTTTATTCGTAATCATTCCATGAGATTTGGCATGTACAAACAATTTGTGCTTTTGAGGATGTTTTCTATAACTGAAACAAGATTTGCATCGACTAAAAAATGCCTTATATTTTGGTGAACCAATACCTTTGAGAGCCAAATTAATATTTGGTGTACAAGCAAATACCTTTGAGAGCCAAATTCACAGTGTGCACTACACACAGTGTCAGAAAAATATGAGAATGCACACTTTCAACAATTAAATCAGCAACCTTACCTATTATGGTATTATTAGTAATAATTTGGACAACATTTTGTGCTACCTTACCTATTATGGTATTATTAGTAATAATTTGGACAACATTTTGTGCTCCAACCGTATCAATTCTATGAATTATAATGTTAGCAATGTAATGTTTGTCTTTGTACTCACTTGTACAATCAACAACTTTCAAAAACATAGGTCTTGCACTCGAGGTTGTCATAAAGTCAATCAATGGTGTTCTTTGTACATCAATTCATCTATAACTATATTCACACCCTTTTCTAGTCACGTGTCTTTGATAGGTTGTAGTAGTTTGAAAATATTGGCTTTCTCTCTCGGTAGCATGGTGACAGCTCGTATGGCAATATAGCTCGATATAGAAGTGTTTGTCGCATAAGTAAATGCACTAATAAAGTAAGGATTTATAGCAACATTGAATGGCAAACCAGCAATTCAGAAGATAAATAGTCTCATCCTCATTATAAATGTCTTTGACCACGGTCCATCACTTCATCTTCTTTTTTTAGTCTTGTTAATCGGCTGATTGAAACTTGTAGTTTCAGTCGGGAAAGGAACTTGTATGAGTTGTACTTTTTGAGCATTTCTTTAATGTTCTTGCATCTCAATCAAATATTCATTTGTCACTTGTAAACAAATAAGTATTCCTTTATATTCTTCTCTCAATAAAAGAGATTAAAATAAGAGCTATACTATATTCTTCTTAACATTCCTTTTCAGTCCATTCCTACTTTGCACCAATGTCAGATAAGTCCACCAACGTCGGATAAGTCCAAAGAGAATGGTTGTTGTCAATAATCTCGTTCCACTGGTATTTTTTTTCCGTTACATATGTAGAATTATTGTTTGTCTCATTTACTATCCTATTATTCTGTAAAAGAAAATAAAAGTTTAAACACAAACTCAAAAAAAGTACTTGAATTAATGAATATTAAGCTTAACAGTTTTTTTATTTTAAATTGTGTACCGAAACTACAAGTTGGAGCTTCAATATTACGCATGTCTAATTAGTATGCAACGTTGTTCCAAATTGTAATACTACATTTGTTACTTTAATATGTAATAATTAAAGGTTTAATAGCAGTTTATCCCTGCCATATAAGCGAGTTTTGATTTACCTCTTTAAAAAAAAAGTTTTGGATTACCCCTTATAGTTTTAAAATTCTAAGTCTTTTGCCCCCTAAGAGAAAAAATTATCCCCTGTAAAATGAATTTTTTTTTATTTACTCCCCTGGTTTTTACACGTTTAGGGGGGTGTCCAAAAATTATAGAAGGTAATCCAAAACTTTTTTTTAAAGGGGTAAATCAAAACTCGCCTATATGGCAGGGGGATAAACGACTATTAACCCATAATTAAAATAGCAAGAACGACACATTTTAAGTATTAACATTTTATTTTCTCTTTTATAAATAAAAGGGTTAATACCTATTTTCACCGCTGCCATATGGGGTTGGTTCGAAAAATCCCCCTGCCAAAAAAAAAGTTGCAAGAATTTTCCTAACATTTGAAGATTCTCTTGTTTTAAACCTTGTAAAATATTTGTTTTTAAAACCAACCTTGCCATTTGAAGGACTCTATCATTTTGAACCCTGTAAATTATTATTTTTAGTAAAATCAACATTGCCCGTCATATTCCAGAGGGTTTAAAATGACATAATCTACAAGATTATAGGATTCAAAATGACCGAATCTTCAAATGGCAAGGTTGGTTTTAAAAACAAATATTTTGCAAGGTTTAAAGCGAAAGAATATTCAAATGTTAAGGGAATTCTTGCAACTTTTTTTTGGCAGGGGGATTTTTCAAACCAACCTCATATGACAAGGGTGAAAATAGGTATTAACCCTAAATAAAATTAATTTTGACCCTTGCTTCACAAATGGCATGTAACTATGGTAGATGCCATTTAGTTTACCAAACCGATAATAAAAGTTGCTTTCATTAAATTAGTTAATTATACAATGATTATTAAAGCTTTCAGAAGAAATGACCACAAATATTATAGATTTTTTCGCCAATAGATGGAGGTTATTTGTTTATTCTATTGGATTCTTTTTGCTTCATTTGTATTTTTATAGATATTTCTTGAACTTTAGGAGTATGTCTATTTTGTCACTTAAAAAATTATAGGTGAAAAAAAAGTTACATAGACATTTTGTAGATGTTTTTGATTGGCTGTATTTTGTGGTAAAACATAATTCTGAGTTTAGATGTCTTGACTGATGTCATGACATGCATGTGTGGTTTTCTGCAGGAGGTTTGATTTTAGTTAATATAGTTTTTAGTGATGTCAAGATGTTGTGTGATTGTTACCTGAACATCAAGTGATGTTATGTTTCTGCTTTGTTTCCTACTTTTTCTCAGGCTATATTTTAGGAAACTAACTATTATGTGCTGACTGTATATCAGTAAGAGACCAAGCCATGGTCAGATTTCTAGCACCCTGATTTGTGAAATTTAGGTAACTTGGTTAACCCTAATTTATGTTCTTTAGGCCTAAGGCCCAGGATCTGCATAACAAAAGACTGTTAGTCCTACTTTCAGAAGCAGAGAATTGAAGTGAAGAATACTGTTTGTTGCGATTTGTACAAAACAGGGTACAACAAGAAGATGTCCTATGGAATATTGAGACATGTTCTGTGACAACATGTCTTATGAGATGTCATATGCAGAAACTCATGACATCGCGCCTGCTGAGCTGGAATATGAAGATTCAGTATGTACTCAACAAATGGAGAATATTCTATGGAATATTATGCAATCCTATGTGACGCATGTTTAAAGGTCAAGAGAATCAAGTCAGAATATTGAAGATTATGCAGTTTCTAATTATGGAGATAATTTAAGAAACTTATGATTGAAGACCTTTCTTTTAGCAGAAGTTTTCTGCTGATTTGTAACAGCAAATAAGGCTGTGATTGAAGACCTAAGTCCAGTTGGGAATAGGTCATAAATAGGAAGCTTTGTAACCTAGTTCGAGAGCGAGTCGATTTTAGAAAGATGTAATCATTAGGGTTAGCCATGTAAAGTGAACCACCCGGATTGTGGGATGGTCACTGATTTGTGCCTCGAAGCCTGCAGGCAAGAGGTTTATTTTACTCACTCATTAGATGTGAAGCAATGAGTGGAGTTGTGTCATTGGAAGAAGCTGTGAAGCAATTCCAAGTTTATTTGTGTCAAAGAGTTTTTGGCTGTTTTGGGTTTGGAGTGATGTTCTCCAAACTAGTTTTGTATGTTGCAGGGGTTTGCAGCAGGTTTAGGTACCACTAGGGAGTGAGCAGAGGTTCTCTTATCTTAGATGGGTTTCTAAGGTAAAGGTTTCATTGGGTAGTGATTAGGTAGCCGGAGGTTATTTCCTGTAAACCGGAGGTTGTTTACATAAAATAATACTACTGATAGTCGAGTCTTCTTCCTAGCTTGGTAGCCCCTAGATGTAGGTTGGTTGAACCGAATTGGGTTAACAATTCTGTTGTGTTCTTTATTTCCTGCACTGGTTAATTATTCTGGTATAAGATGTCGTAACATCTAATACGACATCAGAGAATAATTCCAAAGCTTGTGCTTTTACATAACCAACCTAGATCAAAACCTGTTTGTGATAACTGTGTTATCATTATGCATAAATGGTTCCAGTATTCTTATGATCTTTTAGCATACCAGTGTTGAACCAAAATTGAAGATCATCATATCCTACCATTGCAGCTTTTATAACAGACCAGATATTGACATGTCATTTGACATCTGGGATTGCCTTGCCAGAATTTCACACTTGATTAAAATCATTGCAACCACATTTAGAAAATAAATTTGATCCACTATAAATTTATAATTCATGAATTTTCAATCAGCTGAGATACCATCACTGAAATACAAAGGCATTTTTATTTCAATTTTAATGAACATTCTTCACCATTTTCCTTCATGACTTTTAGGCGTGACTAAATTAAGATTGTGTTAGGTTTTATGCAACTAAAAATTAATTTTGATTAAGTGAATGGATTTTGAATAAAAGTGAGAAGATCTTTATTAACGCAGTTCGGTCAATAGTAAATATTTTTGCGTTTATAGGGTAGATATAGTTCTTTTTATTTCTGTGATTAATTAGTGTTATAATGTTATAAATAATATATAAAATATTACGATTTCAGTTTATAAAAATACTCTTGAACTGTATCGCGTGGACTATCGCCCCTGCATCCCCAGATCCTACCCACAACAAACAATTGAGCTTAAGATATAATTAAAATTTTCACATATTGTGTTCTTCTTTGTCTTACTATGGTCCATACACAATAATCACCCATTTGACAAATATCAAACTCATATGAAGACTTTTTGCATAATGATCACATCATAGCATCTAGGGATGTACATCTCATGCTCAACACTCAAAAACATGTAAACAAATTTTAAATTTCTCACAGATGACTAGTTTGATCAGCACATCAACTGTAGTCTCTAAAGTATGAATTGTTTCTAGTAATATATGTTTAGATGTAAGTAACTTTGATCGTATAAAATCTCACATTAATATGCTTGGTCCTGATATGACACACCTGATTGTTTGTCAAATAAATGACACTCGGATTATCATAATGCAACCGAACTCCACCTTACTCAATATCCAATTATCTCACTAGTCCTATAAATCATAAGACTTCTTTGACAGCTTTGTGTGTCGTCATGTACTTTACTTGTGTGTCGTCATGTACTTTACTTTAGTTATCAATTTGGCCACTATGGACTGAATCGATGTTTTCCATCATATGAAGTAGACGTACTCTTTATCCATATCATCCGCATAATTTGAATCACTATATATTCTACAATTGAATGATCACCTTTTCCAATGCTAAACATGTTACTATAACATGTACCCTTCAAGTGCCTAGTTTGGACATAAACTTACAAACTTAACTTGCAGCTTGTGTCGAATTTGGTGCAGTGCAGACAATAGCATACATTAAACAACCAACAACATTAGTATAAATAACCATTAACATATACTCAGTTTTGCATCTATCTTCGGACACTAATCTAATAAGAGATTAAAATAATTCTTTAATGGAGTATTCATGACTTTCGAAATACTCATGTCAAACTGTTTAATAACGATGAGTCTCAAATTATTGAAGCCCTAAATGCATAAGTTGAAGTTATAAAACAGAAACAAAATCGAACATGAAGAGAGGTTATTTCAACATATGAAGCAAGCAGGGGCGGAGCCAAGGCCCAGCTAGCCCGGGCAGGCGCCCAGGCTTAACTCCTATTTTTTTGTACTCCCCTTAATTTAATAGTCGATTTTTAGACAAAATCAGGGGCAAAATTAGTAAAAATAGGGTGTGAAAATTATAACAGATGAATAATCAATGGTGTAAAGTTTTCGCCCAGGCTGCATAAAATTCCTAACTCCGCCACTGGAAGCAAGGTAAATGGAAAGGAGATGAACAACAAAGACAAAGCATACATTATCAAATTCTTTGAAGCAATGGACAAGGAGAAAGCATATGCACACCACAAGTTCTTTGAAACGCATAGATTGACAAACATTTTTTCAAATTTAGAAACATATTTGTATCCCAGATCATATATGAGATGTAAAATAGGAAGAGAGTTTGTTCCTTTCTTTCATATTCAACTTTTCATTTTAATTGGTATTATTTAGAGATTAGTTTAATTGTAGTTTAACATTTTGTATTTAGAGATTAGTTTAATTGTAGTTTAACATTTTGTGTTTTGTATTCAGAAATTAAACTAATGACATGAAAATTATCTCACAAATGCTTTGATAATTAGTTTATATTAATAAATTTTGATTAAACAAATAAACATAAATGAGATATAAAATAGGAAGACGTCTGAGGTAGTGTCCACTAGACATGACAACAGAACTCAAACCTGAGGATATCTATTTGAATTCGTTTAGTTTATATTAATTTATATTTTATTATTTTATTATTTAGTTTTGGTAATTTAAAATATTAATTGTATGATTAATGTTTTGATATTTTAGTTTTTAGTTTTTCTTTTTTTATAATGTAATTTAATATTGAGAAAAAAATATTACAATAAAAAGAAATTGCACTACAAGTGTGAGTGAGTCAGAGATACACGAACTCAGTCTAAAATTGTTTGGAACATGTTTGTAGTCCAATTCTTCATTATCGACTGAGATCAAGCAAATAATGAGGATTTATCAAAGATTCAAGTTTGAATTTGATAAGAGTAAAAATTGTTCTCACTCGTCTCATTAACGAGACAAGATCTTCTCCATTTTCTCCCATCTTCATTTTGTACATTATTAAAGTTTTGAAAATATTAATGTAATAATGTGACACATAATGTATACATTTATTTTTTATGTCCTACATATATCTCCAAAACTATAGTAATGGAGAGGGAAAATGGAGAGAAAAAATAGAGAGGATCCAATCTTCCCATTAACATGCTTAATGTCCACCTTGCACCAACTATTAAAAATAAATGATCCAACATCTTTTTTTTTACTAAAAATAGTTTAAAATAAAATGGGATGATTGATTCTATTAATGGATATCTTTTTAAACCAAAAATAGTTTAAAATAAAATGGGATAATTGACCTTGTTAATGGATAAAAGAGATTTGGATTCTCTCATGGTCTTTCTCTTATATCTCTATCATGCTCTAATCTCAACAAAATGATTCACTTTTTCTCTCTTTCATTTGTACTTTTTTTTTTTTATGTAATATTTAACCTTTAGATGAGGAAAAGGAGAGGACATGACCAAAAGAGCTTGAGAAGATCCAAATCCAATGAAGGGATCAAAACTCTAACCTTATTATTACTTTATTTTTTAATTTATCTTTTTTATTTATTAATTTTATAAATAAAAATATATATTTTATCATACAAAATTAATAACATTTCTTAATTTATGGAGGAATCTAGTCACAAATAATTTGTCCTAATAAATCAATCCCATCAAAAGTGACATGTTTAGTGTGAAAAGTGAAAACTACTATAAAATATACTAGTCACAAAAGATAGCTTATTTAAAAGAGGTGTAATTGATCAAGATTATCTTTAAGTATGTTGGTGAGTGTGGTTGTAAAGAATCCTTTTTTTCATTTTGTGTTCGGTGTCTCCAAATATCTGATGTAAAGTTTGTAAATGGTCTGGGATTGCGCCAGCGCTTCAAATTGAAGGATTATCACATCTAAATCAATTCGAGAACTTCCACACTTCCACTAATAGGACTAGTGTGGCTTGGTTATAAAACAAAGAATCATGTCTGAATAATATTATAATACTGTTCACTGGTGTTCAAAATCTCAAGCTTGTCTAGGATGCATGGAGGTATCTTAAGTTGCAGTAAAGTTCATGGTGCAACTTATCAAGGATCAAATTAGTATTTTTCATATCTAACAGACCTAATATATTTCTGTTTTTGCGAGGCTAATTTAGATCGTCAACAAGCCGGATTCAAAAGGTAAAAAAGGGTACAGTGGTGAAACAACGTTGGAGGCTTGACAGAAAAGATACATTTTAGGGAACAATTTTGAATTTTGAAGAAAATGAAAAGAAATTCAAAGGTGAAACATATACTTTACAATTACAGTACAGTTAATAAATGAAACCGACACATAAAAAAAGGAAAGGTGGGATCCGTTGTTACTGTACATATATGGCTAGGGAATAAACAACATCAAGCTTCTCCCATGCCATTTTTAAGAAAAAAGAAACTTTGAAATGTAAAATGAGATAAAATATACTATGCCAAGTAATTGTATACTTGAGGGTTGCTCTTGTCCCTCTCCAGATACTCTCTGTCAATCAGACTTTCAATCCTTTTCTTCAAATCAGCTGGTTTAATAGGAAATTTGAGCTGCTCGCAAAAAAAAAAACCTTAAATCAGTATTTATCTTAACAATAACAGAACAGTTCATGTCAGAAACTTTCACGCGCAAGCAAAATAAAGCATAACAGTGCAGCCGCTAGAGACATTTGGTTGCTCCGCAAAGAGGCTTTGCAACAACACTAAAATATATCACACCATCAGAAGACCACATAGGCACAGCACTATTTCGATATGGAAGTGATTGAACTACTAATGGATTCAGAGATTATAACTGCATTGAAGAAATTAAATGTAGCGATGATGTCACCTGTTGGAAGAGTTCAGTAATAAGAAGAGTGTGACTAAGTACTTTTCTAGTCTTCATTATCCTCACAATAGCAGCATCAACCTGCAAATAAACCGCCAACAAGGGAAAGGATGTCGATCATAATCATTATTAGATGTTCTGTACTTGTTTTTAATCAATTAGTACAGAGACATTTAAAACTTATTTTGGATAGCTAAAAAATAATGGATAATAATGCCCGTGTATAACAGGATGTCCAACCAAGGCACCCTTATTTGGTTTCCCTCGGCAATAGTAAATGTACAGGTTTAAATATCTAAATAATAATGGTAGTTTCCAATTTTGTGTACATAGCTAAAAAATATATTATTAAATACAGAGTTCTATATTTCTTCCCCACAAAATTCATAAAACTTGGTTTTAATCCCCTTTCAAAAAGTGATGTGTTTTTGCCCACCTACTTATAACATATTCGTTTGTGGTCTTCGAAGGAGAGTACTAAAACTGAATTTCAAGGGACCACAAATAACATTGGAAGACAAAAACACATCACTTTCAATGGGGGAATAATTCTTGGCTTGATGCCTTTTTCATTATTATTTCTTGTATATATAGAGGTTACAGAGCTATACCGGTAATTACACTAAATAATTACGTTTAATGAGAACAAATCAGTTTCTGATTTGTTTCCGATATTCTAGGAACAAACCCTTATTCTTTGAACAAACTAATTCTTATTCACACCCCCCCTCAAATTGTTGCTGCTTGTCAATGAGCATCAATTTGCTAACAAGAAACTGATGACGTGGACGCGGAATAGCCTTGGTAAGAATATCTGCAACTGAGTACTGACATGAGGAAGTGATATTATTCGGTCATCATAAGCGTCACGGATTGAGTGACAATCAACTTCAATATGTTTGGCGCGTTCATGAAAAAACAGGATTCACAACAATTTGGAAGGCACTTATATTGTCAGCATAAAGTGAAGTTGGCTCTAATTGAGGAAATCCAAGTTCAGCCAAAAGACCACGAAGCCAAATTATTTCAGAATCTCAAACCAAGAAAAAGAATCAAAATTGCAACCGAGAAAAAAACCATTCACGGCCTAGAATCACTATTTGTAAAAGAATCGCAAACAGCCGAAGCCCTAAACCCAGAATCATAATGGCAATCGTCACTAAGCGAATACAACGGTGATTGATCAGGAACTAGAAACAATTAACAACAAACTGAACTAATCAGGATGTTGTCGTCGCAGACCGAGAGAAAAAAACAATCAGAACCAGAAAATCACAGGTTTGATCTACGAGGCTGATACCATGTCAATAATTCTTGGCTTGATGCCTATCTCATTATTATTTCTTGTATATATAGAGGTTACGGGGCTATACCGGTAGTTACACTAAATAATTACATTTAATGAGAACAAATCAATTTCTGATTTGTTTCCCATATTCTAGGAACAAACCCTTATTTTAGGAAAAAACTAATTCTTATTCACAGCTAACACCAAATTTTAGGAAATTTGATGGATTAAAAACATTTATTTCTTAAATATATTACAATTTATTTAACCATGAAATTTAACATTATAACATTTTCATGAAATTTCTTGCCAACAATTGTATTGCTAATCCTATTGTCTTGTATGACGACCATTAATCCATCTTAAGACCTCATCTCCAATAACACAAGCACTCACTCATTATTGTTTGACATTTTATGAAACAGATCTAATCAGTGTGAGATTGATACTTTATTTTAAAAAATAACGCCCAAGGATATTAGAAGGAAGCTTTTAAGAAAAGAAAAATGACCTGATATTGACGATCTTGGAAAACTCTTTCTGTGGTGCTTGTGTTCTCTTCCACTGTCTCCTTCAACTGAATTGCATTCACCTACACTCCATAACACCAAAATTAGTTTGAAAAAGATCATCAGTCATAATTTTTAGTGACCCACTACAAACATTAAACACTGTAATGGCCTAAACTATTTTAATTACAAAAAATTTAATGAAAGCTTGAAATCAGTTAACTGGGTCCCTTTTGTAGTAAGAAATGGGCGCGGTACCTTTATACGGTAAAGAGGGGCGGTAAATGTATCATTAAAAACAAACGAGTCATCATCTTCCACATCTCTACCCTTTGGCATCTGTTGCATGTTCAACAAACGGAGTCAACAATAAGAAATTACAGAGGGCCCTATTATAAACAAATTCTATAAACTGTTAAATTCTGCAAATGGTTACAAACAAACCTTTAGTAGGACACGAACTTTTCCACATGCAAGTGATTGCAAAGTCCTTCTCAGTTCCTTGTCTTCAATTCCGGTACAGTCCTTGATATCTTGAAAGCTTAGTTTCTCAGCATCATTGAATTGCATCAGAACAACAGTCTGTAGCAAAGCCAGCCATGCAGAATTAATTCCAGAAAAATGTGCGCAATACAAGTTAAACAAATGAAACTATAACAAAATAATAATAGTGGCTTTAGTAAAACCAACTTGAAATAGGGAGACAGCCAACTCCTTTTTCCCTTTGGGAAAATCTGCCTTTAGGACGCAGTGACCTAATGAATTTTGCCACATGAGACGCCTTCCACTGTATTTGCTTAGATAGAACTCTTTAAAAATATCCTGAAGAAAGAAAAAGGGAAAGGACCGTGTCAAGGAAGTGGGTTAAAGTATCAAGGATGGAAATCGCCAAAAATTAAAAGAGCATTCAATTATGGCTCATGCTGAACCTGGTAAACATTCAATTCATGAGGAAGTCTGACATCCATGGGTGGATATGTTGGCCAGTACCTGCATTTATCAAACAATTATTATAAGATTCCCTAGAAAATAGAGTCATGTTAACATTACTGGTGCCGATAGATAAGCAAAGGGAAACAAATAGCCTACCCAGTTGTCAAGACATGAACACTCATTTCAATCCCTGATGGGAGTTTTGTTCTCGCCTGGGATGACTGTTTGAAGGACTCGTTTATTTCTTTGGATAATTCAATGTCCTGTATCAAAATAATTTTTAACATAATTGTAAAAATCTTAGAATAAAAATTTATGTAATTTATGAAGTTTGACAGATTATTATCATTATAGAACTTGATCATATTATAATATTAGAGAAAAGAACACAATATTGTAGAGTCCCTCCCAAACTCAATTCCTGAAACTCTAATAATTGTCCTATATTACTTCACCCATAGTACCTATATGAATTTGGGTTAGGCCTAACTCAATTTTACAAAACCGGTTTATAAAGTGAAGACGACCCCCATTTATAAAGTGTTGTAACCTGCAGGACCTGAGTGGCAAGATAGTGGTAACCTGCACTGCAGGTGGCCCAACAAGTCTTGGATAGATTGAAATCATATTAGAATCTAGGGTTGGTCCTAACTCAACCCTTCAAACCAGCTTGTAAAGTGAGGACTACCCCTACTTATAAACATCCCTCTCAAACAATGTGGGACTCTTTACAGTATCTATATACAAAATAATAATTTCCAGCGTTCTTGATATTTGAAAACTATATTCCCTCCCAAACTCTATTTCTGAAACTCTCGTAATTGTCCTTTATTACTTCACCCTTAGTATCTATATACAGTCTTATATCCCACCACTCTAATTGAATGCCTTAACTGACTGATCTCAACTAACAAACTGGACGGTGTTACTTAAATTCTTGTAATATACCGATACCAGGTACACGTAGCATACTCATGGTACTTCATTTTTTCTCATTACTCAGTTTTAAGTGGAAATTTTCAGTTTTTTCTTATATTAACATTGAAGATTTATGTATTTTAATTTCTTAGTTATGCTAACTTAACACAATTTTATTTTTAATTTTCATTGTGGTGTTTTATTTTGTATTGAACAATCTAAATCTCCACTATACATATTATAGAAAAACTCTTATTTTTAGAGACGTACCCGCACCTTTATTTTTTTTCAAAATGACGTATCTTGTACTAGTACCAGTACTCGTACTGGGTACTGGGTCATGTACCCATACTTATGCATCATAGCTTAAATTGTTATTCATTTAGTTATATGAAACCCAGGCACATGATATACTGACTTCAATCAAAGGAAAATACCAAATTCTGTTCATTCATCACCTTCAAATACAAGTGATAGGTCATTTTGTTGGTTGTCTCAAAAATGCTTGTTTGATGGGAAAAGCAATTTTAAAGTTGATGCATAAAAATGCTGTGTCAAAGATTTTAAAACATGTACAGAAGTCTACGCTGGGAGAAGAGTGAATTTCCTTCTTTGAAAATGACATGTCCAATTTTGTTTATCGCCCCTTAAAATTATAATTGCAAGCAAATTGAAAGGCCATAATTTTATATAGCTGAAAGCTGAAGAAGTTTCTTATTTCAAAATCCAAGTTCAACCTCGCAGCTGAATCTCAAATGTGACCAAAGGCCGTAAAAGATAATCTCTAACCAGATTAGAATTTCCAAAGAAGAAGACATGAGAAAAAAATGAGGTTAGTAGAGATGATATCAACACAGTCCATGCCAACCAGAAGCCAAATAAAATGTCTTCAAGGTATAAACTGATTCAAAGATATATACCTTAAACATTCCTTCCAGTTTGTTTGTAAACTGACTACCACACTCAGTCTTCAACTGCATTGACGAAAGGAAATTGTCATGTTAATAAAAATTTGCGGAGAAACCGTCCATTTATTCAAGTTAATGGAAAAGATGAGCCTTAACCTTGGAGATCATGGATTTCTCCGCGTCAATAGAAGCACTCTTTCCTAACAGTAGTCTTTTAGCAAGATCTTTCTTATAAAATGCCTCAAACACATCCTTGCCCTTTAACAATAAAACGACAAAGTAATCTTGCCCGTGTTAGTATGGAAGAACAATATCAGTAGAAATGCACGATAGCACAAAAAGCATGAATGAATAATACAGAAAACAAGAGGTAATTGTTAGCTGCTCTCCAATTAAACATTGTGCTTACCTGAATGAATCTGAATAAAACCAGGACTTTATCAAGTGTACCCTCTAATTCCTCTTCTGAGGTACCCTTATTACCCGCACGAAGTTTATCATCCAAAAACTTAGCAATCAACTCTGCAGGTCGGTTCTGCCATGTAAAAAAAAGAAACAATCGGTTGACTGCAAATCACATACATAATAAAACCCATATGGGGGGTAAAAATAAGACTCAAGTTGCAGACCAAAAAGCATATGTTAAGACATTTCACAAGTCCTCTTGTGGACAAAAAGTAGTAATGATCAATTATCTACCACTGGCAGAGACATAATAACAAGAATCTGAATGATGCAAACCCAAAAATACTGAAGAAAATAAGTTGTTTTCATTGAATATTGAATAGAAGCAAGAAAACAGAAACAGATTATACAAGGAACTAATCCTTTCTACAGTTCTACTCTTCCAAAGAGCTGCTAGAGCTCGAAGCTAAAATGCGGGCCAGGTCCTGGATAATAATGAGGAAAAAAATCCCTAAAATATGGCCCGTGTACTCTAGGAGAAATAAGAATATAAATAGGCAGAATTAGTACTAGGACAGTTATGAATGTGTTATTAATAGCGCTGTTATTAATGCAAATGAACAGCAGAAACCAGCCAACAAATATGGAAAAACCACAGCAAAATGGTAAGTACCTGACGGAGATTGATAAGATGCTCAAATGCATCTTTAATGGTGTTACTGAATGCTTCATTCTTGGCATAGCTTTCTTCCCATGTTGTATCGAGAGCAGCCTTAAATTCAAGAAGGGATTGAACCATGTCTTTATCTTTCTCCTCATCCATAACAATGCCCTGCCCAGTTTTTCTGATGTATGAACTAAGGGCCTGCCTCAGTGACTCGAGAGCATTGACCCTTGAAAAAAGTGAGTACATTCTTTGAAGGTCTTCAATACGATTTCCATCCATAAGCATAAAGAAACCCTATAACAAAATAAAATTGAAGCAATGAGGAAAAATATAAAGAAAATAAATCACCAAAGGAAAACCAAAAAGCTAGTGGTGATTAGAACCTTGTCAAGAATGGCAGGTATATGACGCTCAAGAAGTTGCTTTTCTGTCATTGCTATCAATGGCTTTCTAGTACTTGCATCCAAGTAGATCAAACATCTTTCATGTTCCTCTTGCAATCTTGTCTACAAAAATGAGTGTCCAAAAACATCCCTACAGTAAGTATACAATATGGGACAAGGGAAAGATTGAATATACAAAAAGGGACAGTGTTTGAGGTCAGAGTATCAGATAAAACTCTGATATGGCATGACAAGATTCATCTGTCAAAGAATCATAAAAAGTAGTTGAAGTTAACAAGATAACTACTGGGAACCGGAGAAATTGAAATGAAAGGACAGAAACAGAAGAATAGAATGTACTATTGAAAACTGAAAGAAACTGCAGGGTTTCCCCTCCAAAGGATCACTCCTTTCACATACAACTATAAATATGTAAGGAATACCCCCATCATTCAGTCTATTCTTATTTCTCCAATCTATACATGATAAATAAGTAAAATAACCCTTCTAACTTCATGTCCCTAACTGTTTTTTAACTAAGTGGCAACTATAATTGTCCCTCTTCTCTCGATGCCCAGACAACAGTACAAGGGGATAAAGAAAAGTAAGCACCTCCACATGCTTCAAGTAATCTGGAACATCCGATTGCTGCATGTATTTGACACCTTCAGCGGCATAAAATTCAGATGTACATTCAAGGAATAGCTTCTCAAAGCTTTCTGCATAAATTCCCAGAGCAGTAAACATCTTCAAAAGATGGTTTAGAAGACCTCTATTCGGTGCTTCACCTGATCTGCAGAACAAGACAAAAATGCAATAAGAATACAAGGCCTTATATTATATAAAAAATAACAATAAAAACTAAAATGTTTGTATACTGCATATATAAAAAACTGAAAAAGATTTTAAAAAAAAATAAAAAATAAAGAAAGTTAAATTTCCCAATGCATTTGTAATAAGATAGTTGAGTGTTCTGCTTTTGAATAATAGTATTAAAATACATAATAAAAAATTGCAAGTGGTTGGAATGATATATTTCGTGTGTTGCAACAAGATACCAATGTTTTGAGTGTTGTGTTTTTGAATAATCATTTTTTCTTGAATTCTTATTAACCAATTCCCTTAGGGCACTGATTATTAAAACCTTTATGCATATAGACACACAAATATATAAATAGTTACATATAAAGATACACACAAAAATAACCAAGTCTTTTCCAACTTAGTGGGGTCGGTTTTATGAATAATTTGTTACCATTAAATCCTGCCATATATATATTGGGTCCAAAGATAAACCATTTATCTTTAAATCTCTCTTGATCATTTGGTCTATACTCTATTTTTTCTAGGTGTCTTCTATCTCTAAATATTGGACTACCCTCCATTGGGTCTACTCTCCTTACCGAGCTTCCACATATCCTCTCCATAAATGTCCAATCCAAACCATCTAAGATGAGATTTTACCGTCTTCTCTACATAGGGGAATACCATAATCTACTCTCTAATGATCTTATTTATATCTCTCTCTTGTCGTATAGATCATAACATTCTCGTTTTTGGGACACTGCTTACTTTCTGGTTGGCTTGTTACTGGCCAATGTTCGGTCCTATACAATATAGCAAGAATTAAAGCTATGCGATAAAATTATCATTTAAACTTGAGTTGTAATTTTCTATCACATCACACCTGAAGCACTCTTCCATTTCGTCCACCTTACTTGGATCATATGGAAGACATCTCTCTTTATCTCCCTGTCACTCAGTATCTTAGAGCTAGGGTACTTTAAATGTGAGAGACTTCAGATATTTTATGTTCACTAATTTCGCCTATACCTTATCATTTACTCTCTTGCTAAACTTGGATTTTATATACTCTGTTTTACTTTTACTACGGCAAAAACACCATGTATTTCTTAGCCATTAAAAAAAACATGTGTTTTCAAAGCTCTATTTCATTTCTCTGACTTGCTGTTTCTTTGACTTGTCATTTATCACTTCCCTCGACTATCCAACTAAGACTACATCATCTATAAAAAAGGAAGTGTCATGGATGTATTGATTAAGAGCATTAAAAAAGCTAATATTGATCATATGATTGCCCGGTCAAGTTTATCTGAATTCACTTTCACATTTGATACACTTCAAATCTATATGTGGGCGGAGGTACAAGAATAAAGATATGAAGTGACTATATTTCCAAATAGTGTCTACCAGTCATTTTCAAAAGTTAGAAAGCGGAAATTGGTTTTACCTTTCACTTCCAATCATCCGTAGAAGACCAGTAACAGTTTTGTGTTGAACTTCAGGGGACAGTGAAAGATGTTTCCGGAAAAGTTGTAGGCCCATGTCCCATAATGACCGTACATTTGATGATTGTTTCACATATGTCCTATCAAGATACAAGGCTATATCACGAATCATCAAGATTTGATCACAAATATCCTGCCAACAATTATCGACTAAAGATAGAAATGAAGGCAAATCCGGGCTTTGTCCAACCAAAGATTGCAGTGCTGCAGAAATGTGTACATCACACTCCTTTTCAATTCGTTGATAAAGATTTCCACCCATTTTATGAATACAAAGATCATTCACAGCCTGTGGAGATTATGAGTTTGACATGAAATGCCCATAAATTCACAATAAATATTAACAATGCTAAATAAACAGCATAACTAGAATAATAAGAATAAGAATTAGAAAAATGATATGATTACCTGATAAAGTTTCTCCAAGTCACAGGAGTCACGTTTCTTCAAAAATATAGCACATATAGCAGTCTTTAGAGTTGCCCATTTCTGCTCCTCAAGATTAGTGGGTGCCACTGGTTTACCTTCAAAAAGAAAACAGGAAAGTACAAAAAACAATTTAGAAGCCATCCTATTCCTAAGAAAAAGAAATTGATTTTATTTATTTATGATATGGCAGATGGCTAATCAAAAACAACACTCCAAAAATACATTCCATCAGAAATACATTCCATTCCCAATTCAGTAGATTAAACTCACTCGACTGCCACATTCTACCGGGAAACTCAATTGTGTATGTTTTGTATCACTTTTAGAGGAGCTGAAATTAAGGTGTAGAATTGATTTTGACTTGTTTGGTTTTCTAGAATAGAATTAATTATGCCCCTCGTATTGATTTTACTAGTAAGTAACTAGAATCTAGAAATTGTAATTTTAACTCTATAACAACTGATTATTACACTCAAATGTATTATTCAATTCACTTTTACTTGATTGTATCAAAACATAAATTATTTAACTTTCAATCAATCTACTCAATCAATTTTGGTCACCACACTAGTAGTCAATTCCGGATAGCAACATGGAGCGGCCGACTCCAAAAATGGGATGGCAGGATGACTCCAAGAAAGAAGTGCAGAGAAAGGTGAGGGAGGAACTTCTGATTTTCTTTGGAATGGCAGAAGTGCAAAAACGACGGTTAAAGAAGGCTAGGGTTGAGTCTCAACTCAAATTTGATTGAAAAACCCAAATTAACCCGGGAACCGCACTAGTAATCAATCCCGGATAGCAACACGGAGCGGCCGACTCCAAAAATGGGATAGCAGGATGACTCCAAGAAAGAAGTGCAGAGAAAGGTGAGGGAGGAACTTCTGATTTTCTTTGGAATGGCAGAAGTGCAAAAACGACGGTTAAAGAAGGCTAGGGTTGAGTCTCAACTCAAATTTGATAGAAAAACCCAAATTTACCCGGGAACCGCTCCGCCCCCGCTACCCGCTATTTACCCTATAGCAGCCGCTATAGTGTTCTGCATCGCTAAGGCTAAATCAAACATTAGATATTCACTCGTTCAGGCAGAGTAACTAGGTAAAAGTGATAAAACAAAATCCCACATATCGAATAAGAGCCTCATTGTAGCCCAACCTACCATCACAATTTTAGAAATACAACAAATATACAACCTACAATATATCCAAAAAAATAAAAAAAATCAATAGATACCACCACCAAACTCACTTCATAATTCAAATTATCATCATAACATAGCTACCTTCACACAAGTCTCACTCATTCACCACTATCTAAAACACCAGTATCTAAAAAAACAGAATCAGCTCTAGAAAAAAAAAATTCAAAAAATGAACAAAACACATGCAATCCTAAATTCAAAAACTGCTTCTATCTATACTAACTGTTCAAAACCGAAACTCACACTAATAGATCAAGTTTCACTAATTAACACAACTGAATAGTGATTAACCTAAACAAACAGTTAGAGAACAAATTAGCAATCAAATACAGCAATTGAAGCTTAATTAATTAAAACAATAAGCAAAAATCGAAAAGCGCGTTAAGAATTAAGCAAAAACCGAAAAACCCTCAAAATCGAAAAGAGTGAGCAACGAAAACCTTTGGTGAACTTGATGAGCAATTTCTTAGGCTGCGGAGGAGTAGCTTTCTTGCGAGTGAGATTAGCGGCCATGGGAGTTCCGCGAGGATTGGGAAGGTCGGGTTTGAGATCGGAGAGGGAAATGGAAGGGTCTAAAACGGCGTCGTTGGAGGAAGGGTCGAAGATAGACTTGGCCTTTTTCATAGGGGTGGTAGAAGCGCCGCCTGAACGTTTGGTGGGGAGAGACATGAAAGGGAGAGAAATCACTTGCGAGTCTCTCAACACACCATTGTGTTTTCGGTTTCTCTCTTTTTTTTTTTGTGTGTTGGTGGTGTTTGAAGCCGAACAAAACTCAGATCGAGTATTCAGATGATGGTATAATTTCTTTATTTTATTTATTATTATTCTTTAAATGTCTCGTTATTTTAAATTTTTTATGTTTTTGTGTGGAATTAAATTTGGAAAATGTGTTTTTATTAGATTGGAAAATTCAAAGGAAAATGTTTTTATGTGTTTTATTTATATCTTTTGAAAACAAATGTTTATATTTTATATTACTTTGTATTTTAAAAATATTATGATTTTTTGTAAAAAAATATTCAAATAAATAAAATATATGTATGTAAAATATTTTTTTTATGTTTTTTTATGTGACGCAATGGGATGAAATAGTTGTCAGTGATCAACAAATAAATTAGAAGTGGTGAAGGATTGTTTTGGGAGAGAAAAGTTGAGAATATACTTAATTTCAAAAAAATTGTTCGGTTTGATGGCATCATATCGCATGTGTATGAAAGAATTAGCATAGTTGAAATTGTAGTTAGATGATATATTTGTCGAATGAGTTCATTCGACTAAGTGTATCATATTGGGAAACGAGTGTGCTTTTCATGAAGAAAAAAGTTGTGTATAGACTATCATTAGTTGAATAAAGTGATGATCGATAATTGTTATCATTTGTCGAGAATTGATTATTTGATTGATTAGATGAAAGAAATGTGTATATTCTCGAAAATCGACCTGGAGTTTGGATATCATTAGATTAAAGGTAAGAATAATGATATTCAAAATACTCATTTTAAAGCTTGTTACGTCATTATGAGTATCAAGTAATGTTCTAAAGAATAATGAATGTGAGTGTAGTATTTGTATTAATATAATTTTATTGGCCCCTTAAGAAGGGATAATCCATGAAAAGGAGAAAGGTTAGGCACAATGGCGAGGGGCGAGCTACTTTGCAAAGCCATAATTCAATTGAATGGGCCATATGGTAGCCCAAAATGGGTTATGAGGTCACCTAGATTCGAGTAGAATGCTGACTGATTGAGCTCCCGCAATATACTCGTGCAGTAAACATGTGTGATGAAGTGAACCCACAATGATTAACCAAAGATAGTCGGTTTAAAGGGGAAATTGTTTCCTCTGTGATTCTAGGAAGAGCGAGTCTTCCTTTTACCACTTTCTTGATTATGGAGTTAAGGCATAACCATCCACTGACTTTGCAAACCAGACCCAATAGAGTCTATATAAATAGCTAAACCTTAGGGTTGAGTAGGACAACTCATTACATACGCATAACACCTTGAGAATATAGAGTTTCTCACCTCACATAAGCTTACTCTCTCCATAGCCAAAATACCCCAAATAGAGTTTCTCACCACCATTGGTAATCCCTAAACCACCAAAAACCACTAAGGCATATGGTTACCTCAACCAACACAATGGTGTCATGCATTATGTATTTTTTTTACAAGTACAATATCCATGGACTATATTTATACAATTTTTGTCGGTATTTTGATATGTCATGAGAATAAAGAAAAACATGAAAAGCAGATCAAATTTGCATTATAACTGTTCAAAGATAAGATCGTATTAGCTAAGGTGTCAAAGTACAAATTTCAGCTATAAGATGAAGTTGCTTAGTCTCCTAGAGTTTTCCTTAGTTTATATTTTGTTGCTTGTCAATTTATTTTTTTGGTTTGCTTGTAGTAATTTAGTCTCCTCGCATAGTTACGCATTATAGGGTTGAGTGCTAAATCATTTTTACGCATGCATAAAATGAACTATTTGCATAAAGTCAACGCAATATGGTTCTAGAAAATCTTGAGTTTTGGATCAATAAACACATGAAAGCATTATTCAAATCGGGAAATTATGCCTAGTCTCAATTCAAATAAACATTTCATTTTTGTTAATTGAACCGTTTAAAGTGTGAGTCAAATCAGGGAATATGCTGACTCTAATCAAAATTTGGATGTGAAAATCAGAAATTGATTAAGTATTTTTTATTTGAATCATGAAAAAGGCTGACATCGAATAAAAATTGTCTTATCAAAGTGGAAGGCTACAAATTTTCAAAAGGAAGCCATCGGAGAAAGGATTAAGCACAAAGCAATGACGATAAATCTGATTTACATAGAGAGAGAGAGAGAGAGAGAGAGAGTGAATCCAATTCCTATTATATTTTTTTATTCAATGTCAGAATTTTCATGATTCGAATAAAAAATACTTAATCAATTTATAATTTTCACGTCCAAATTTTGATTCCCTGATCTGAACCACACTTTAAACGATTCAAGTAACAAAAATGAAATGTTTATTTGAATTGAGACTAGGCATAATTTCACGATTTGAATCATGCTTTCATGTGTTTGTTGATCCAAAACTCAAACTAATTAACTAGAACCATAATGCATTGTCTTTATGCAAATCGTTCACTTTATGCATGCGTAAAAATGACTTAGCACTCAATCCTAGAATGCATAACTATGCGAGGAGACTCAATTACTACAAGCAAACCAAAAAACTAAATTGACAAGCAACAAAACATAAACTAGGGAAAACTCAAGTATACTAAGCAACTTCATCTTATGACTGGAATTTATACTTCGACACCTTAGCTAATATGATCTTATCGTTGAACAGTTATAATGCAGATTTAATGTGTTATTCATGTTTTTCTTTATTCTCATAACATATCAAAATACCGTACGAAAATTGTATTAATATAGTCCATGGATGTTGTACCTATCAAAAAATACATAATGCACGACACCCTTGTGTTAGTAGGGGTGACCATATGACTTAGTGGTTTTTTGTGGTTTAGGTCTTGCAAACGATGGTGAGAAACTCTATTTGGTGGTGATTTGCCTATGGAGAGAGTAAGCTCGTGTGAGGTGAGAAGATCTATATTCTCATGGTGTTTTGCATATGTAATGAGTTGTCCTCCTCACCTCTAAAGTTGATATGTTTATATAGACTCTATTAGGTTTGGTTTACAAAGTTAGTGGATGGTTATGCCCTAACTCCATGACCGAGAAAGTGGTCCAAGGAAGACTTGTTCTTCCTAGAATCACGGAGGAAATAATTTCCCCTTTTGGTCGATTCTCTACGGTCAATCATTGTGGGTTCTCTTTGATTAATCATTATGGGTAACTATTATGGGCCAGCCAAAGGCCCAATACAAGCAAAGCCCAATCAAATTATCCAATTTATATAATCGGCACATATGAGATTCAAGGTACAATTTTTTATATCCATATTTCACTTCACTGGTCTTGGATTCTATAACTGACTTAGGCGTTGGAGACTTGGAGTGTTAACCTTGTAGGCTCACCCCGTGTTTCTGAACTAGGGATTAACGTCGTTGTTCCAAGATTCCTACATCACCGATCAACACTAATTCTCATTCCAAAAAGAAATAGCGGCACCGTCTATGGGAAACAACATTGAATTTTTGCAAAATTCCACAATCAAATCTCATTTGATCTAAATCTAAATCACAGAAATTGTAGTTAAAGATTGATGAAGAAAATATTTTTGTGATGAATGTTGTAACACCCCTTTTTACCCCATAAAATAATAAGCATATAATCAGAGAATAGGCATGCATATAACTCAAAAAGGCGTCACATCGACGTTTTCAAAAACTAAAAAAAGCTTTTAAAACCGACAACATTTATCCATCAAATACAATACACCTGGTCATTTCAAATAACACCTGACCTATAATCATAATTCATCCAGAATATGCATTAACAGCGGAATTAATACTCATGTGTTTCATATAAATGATACATGTCCCATACCATGATCATAATATTTGGCCTAAAGCCTCTCAACAACAAGTAACCAGTTAAATAGGTTCACAAGTTATAACAAAATACATAAGCAAATAGAACATGAGTTCGACATCTAAGCTACCCAGTGTTACATGACCAGAGTATTGACTCGCTACTTAATTACCAAGTAACTCGGACGAAACTCCGACTAGATCACACGCCAGCTACTAATCGTCAAACCTGTATGTCGCCAAACGAGGGCAACATTAAAACAGAAGGGTGAGTATACAAACCATTATGAAGAAAGTATAATGAGATACAATGGTTAAATCAACAATTATAGGAATGCATTACACTTGCCTAATCATAAAATTAATGCTAATCATAATTCACATATATTAAGCATACACCAAGTATAAGAGTATAATATCTCAATACTATATTCTCAATTATACACATATCCATAATTATCACATATTCCCGCATTTAACCAATTACGTATTCAAACATCACCCATTCTCAATTATCAACTAATACAAATATCGCTACAACACCAAGTGTACATAATCAATTACCAAACTCATACACATAGCATTACGACATCAATGCACATAATCAATTGTTCACTCGTACACTTATTACAACAACATAATGCACATAGTCAATTATCACAATCATGCACATATCATGACAACATAATGCATATAGTCAACTATCACATAACTCTAATGTGACTCAATGAAACATGTGACACTATGCATGTGGTACCAATGTGAAATTCTAAGTTTCACCGGCCTCCGATTCATATCTCTAGAATCTAAGCCACACTTCCGATCCGAACAAGACCAAAGTCCACCAATTGTAAACATATAGTTTACGGCTTCCGATTCACTCTAGAATCCAAGCCCGCTTGTGTTTCAAAGCAAATCCACCTGTGTTTCAAGGCACACTATGATATGAATGTATGTACAATATCACAAATATATGCAATTAAGATCATCTCTACCATCTTAACTTTCCGCGTATCACAATAATTCAACTCTATAAATTATCCACCAATTGTACACAACATTCACAACACACACACATCATTCACATATGAGAGGCCAATTAATCAATTACGATTCACACAATCCAATTAACACTAGTAACCATACTATCTCATGTTAATTCTCATTTTTGTCAATTATACATGAACACACACTTTCCACATCAAACAATTAATTATTAGAATTAATGCTATCCAACTACTCATAGAGAATCAATATTAGCACAACATCATGGCATATACATATATTTATTCTCAACATAAACATATTCAAGCCAAAACACAATTACGGACAAATTCCCAAAATACCGTAATTTACCGATAACCGAATAATTTATCCAACTCCAAGTATATTCCAAATAAATAGTCTTATTAAAATTAATTCAACTATTAATTTAACTAACCAATTAATAATCACACTATATTAATTTAATTCACTTCTATTTCTACTCCATTTCCAATTTCTAGCATTCTATTGCTCAAGACCATTTTTTATTGAATAGAATATCGCGCTAACTTTCTAACGCTTCGAACGGAGACTCAAACGGAGTTACGGTTCAAAAGATATGAATTGTTAAAGTTTCAACGAAAAAACAAACACCGACATCATACACTAACAACTCTAAACATGTCAAAATTACGCAAAACAAATAAAAATATGACTCTTAATAACTCTAAACAACTCTGACAATTTATTGTCAACTCTAAGAACTCTATTGACAACTCTAACAACTCTATTGACAATTATATTAAATTGTTAAAATTTATTTATAAAGAATATTTAAATAAAACACAATTTCGGTCGATTTGTAAAATATCACAATTTCAACAAAATAACATCACCATGTTAATCTATTAATTAAACTTAGCTACCACGTAAATTTTCATCAAATTCCGGACAACTAATTATACCGCTTAATTCGGCTATTCGGTCAAACAGGAATGTTTGTATTACATTTTTGTTCTATAATTGTTATTATTCCAATTTCCAGCATTCTACTGTACAGGGCATTGCAGTATATACACATTCATATGCTATGTATATTTTATATCTTTCTCTATATTAGACATTGACTCATATTGGCTTGATGACAGCTAGAAACAATGTATATATTATATATTATAACTAATTATTTTAGTCTACATATATAATATGCTTATTGAAATTAATTCGACTATTACCTTAATTACCCAATTAATATCACACTATATTAATTTTAATTCAATACTATTTCTATTCTGTTTTCTAAATTCTAGTATCTTACTTATTTTAATTATACATCATCTACTGTTTCCAATAACATACTATTGTTTCCATTCTAGCATAATAATAGAACCCAAATATGACATAGAAAATAAAATAAGTCATATAATAACATTCTAGAACTCTAATGTTCCCAATTATATATTATATCTTGACCAACCATCATATAGCACTCTACATATATATCATAAAACAAATTGGTGCCACAGGGATTAGAAATACACATGCTACTGTATGTGGATGTAACAAACAAGCTATAGAAAAACAATTTCTCTCGCTACAGTAACTGGAATAGTATATATATATATATATATATATATATATATATAATGATGTTTCACTGTGTATGCCTCATGACACAAAGCAACACACACATGTGCCCTGTTTTCTTGCTTGTTCGAAAATATCTGCTTTTATATATATCACAGACCGGAAATAAGTTACAGTATAGGAACACGCTTTAGTTTTTATATTGGTATAGTATCACTACATGCCAATTAGTGGTTCTCAATCATCTCCTAATTTCACCAATGTATTAATTTCAACACAATTAATCACCACAAATCAAAATTTATAATCAAAATCTAACAATTTCAAAACCATAAAAATTAGGGGTTTATACCTAAACATGTTTCTACCCATTGACCCAATTATACTAACCCATAATAATAAGGATTCTCCCCCTTACCTCTTCAATTTCTTCAAACCCTAGCTTTTGCTCTTCTCCTCTCTTAGCCTCCTTTCTCCCCTATCTCTTCTCTTGAAAATGACCAAATGAAATGATATCTCTACTCTCACTAAACTCTTACTATCTTATGGTTTATAAAATGGGCTTAAAAGATAACACCCCCTATTTACTTCTAACTCTAATAAATAGGCCCAATTAGATATAATCTCTTAATATCTCTATTAGTTCAATAAAGTAAACCAACACAAATATACACATAGTCAATTAATTCAATTAATCATTATATCACCAAATAATTAAATAAATAATTAACACACTAAATAATTAAATAAATACTTAACTCACCAATTAATTAAATAAATAATTAACACACCAATTAATTAAATAAATAATAAAATAGTACGATAAAATAAATACTAATAAAATCGGGCTGTTACAACTCTCCCCCACTTAAAAGATTTTCGTCCTCGAAAATTCAATCAACACAACCATCTCAACACCGAAACTTCACTTACTCTCTCCAAATTCACACCAAAACAAAATGTTTCACATCTTCGACCATACAAGCTCTAAAAGATGTCATTCCAATACCCGAATGGAATGCCATGCACTACCCATTTCTCGCGAAGCACAGCTTAGCAAGTCCCTCCATTCATTAATCCATTCTCACTGGAATAAAATAAGCGCATCTCGTTAACCTATCCACAATGACCCATATCACTTCACAACTACTCTATGATATCAGCAAACCCGAAACAAAATTCATAGAGATACTATCTCACTTCCACTCGAACAGGGTAACTGTTGCACCAACTAAACGGTTCCTAACAAATGCAATTCAATTACACAATTCCGCTATATCTCTCTTCATAATTTGCCACTAAACATCTTCCTCAAATCTCGATACATTTTAGTAGCACCATGATGAATACTCAAACCATTACGATGCCCTTCATCCAAAATTCTCTTTCTCAAATCTGAAACATCAGGAATACAAACTCGATCATGACTCCTCATGACACTATTCTCATCAATACGAAAGTTATTACCTTTTCCATTGCTTCATCAATGTCATCTTGTCAACTAATTCTAAATCCAATTTTTGACCCTCTCTAACCTCGTCAAGAATACCACAAGTAAGCTTCAATATACCAAACTTAACACACGAAGGCTTCGTCTCACAAACCAAACTCAAGTCTCTAAATTGTTCCAACATCTTTAATTCTCGAATCATTGACATAGACATATGCAATGATTTCCTACTCAATGCATCGGTTACGACATTCGCTTTTCCAGAATGGTAATTCAACCCAAAATTATAATCCTTCGAAATTCCACTCGTCTTGTTTTCATCATATTCAATTCTTGTAGTCACTACACACCTCATCTCGAAATCACAAACCTAAAGAAACTCTCTTCCTTTAAACAAAGCTCACATTCAGAAAACTTTGCATATAACCTCTTCTCTTTCAACATCGATAACACAATCCTTAATGTTCAGCATGTTCATCGTCACTCTTAGAATCAAAACATCTTCAAAACATTACCTCATAGAACCTTATTTTCTTCTTACTCAACAACAGGCGCGGCTCTATGACTATACACTCAGACAATTGAACCTCTTCTCAAAAAAACTCCTCAAATCGACTCTTCAACTTCTCCTTAGTCGCTTTACACGCTACCAAGTTAGTAAGACAAGTTAATCTCGTCCAATACGATCTTGTCTTCTATCAACAATAGATTAAGGGTGATCAAGTCCTCAATTTGTCAATAGACAGTCGACAATCATAATGAAACATGAACCATAGTTACTAAACCATAATAGTGTTCCTTCAGAACTCGCACTCGAAATCACTTAAAACACCAATACCCAACATCTCTCTTAAAATTACAATTACTTGCTTAGACTCCAAACAGTTCATACCAAAGTTCTCATCAAATTGGTCTAGCGGAAAACAAACTAAATCAATCCCAAAATCTCTACCAAGATGCTCCACGGATAATTCAAACACGCAAAAGAAGTAGAAACAAAACCACAACAGTTGTATCAATAACCATACTTCTATGCATAACAGATAAAACAAGATCCAATCTAACACCACAATCCAAAGAAACGAAAGAATACATTGCACCATCACCAATAATAAAATACGTACCTCAAATTAACCTCTCTTTAGCAGTGGTCTCAGCACCAGGCAACGCAAATGCTTTTCCTTTCGCTTACTCTTTCTTTGGCTTATCACATTTGGTACTAATGTGACCTCGCTCACCACAATTGTAACAAATGACACTCAAACCAATTCTACACTTGTGTGCTTTATGACCATCATAGGAGTCCTATCACAATCAACGACACAATGACCTTCAATACAACATCCAAAACACTTAAGTGGAGTAGAAGTTCCTCCCCCACTTAGCTTCTTGCCAAAATCAGATTGTTCTCTCTTGTCATCATATGGTTTCCCGCTGGATTGTCCTCTTCCTCGCTTCAACTTTAGAAACCTCATTTCTTTCTTTCCACACACATCTTCTGGAAAATAGTTTTCCGAAAATGCATCACGGAAAAGAGTCCAAGTAACTTCAATACCTTCTCTTTCAAATCTTCGCACAGTATTACTCCACCAATCGTCAGCTCCTTTTGTCAGCATGTGAGTACCAAACCGTACTTTATGTACATCAGTGCAACTCACGACTTGAAAGATCTTCTCAATTCCTCTCATCCATGCTTGTGCTTTGTTCGGTCCATACTCTCCTTCAAAGATCGGTGGATTGCACCTTCAGAAATCTCCAAAAGCACGAAACTCTTCCTTTCCTCCATAACCAGCACTCTCTTGTGGCGTTTGTCCAATCGCACCAGTCCACCTCATCACTGCCTCAACATTAATGTTACCATTCGTTCCTGCAACCATTGTCCTAAGACATCCAACAACCAAATAGACAAAACAGTATCGATTGTGTCAGATACACAAATCAAATACAACAGGATTAGACAACATTAACGACTATTGACCAACTAGTCGACCATGCTCTGATACCACTAATGTAACACCCCTTTTTACCCCATAAAATAATAAGCATATAATCAGAGAATAGGCATGCATATAACTCAAAAGGGCGTCACATCGACGTTTTCAAAAACTAAAAAAAGCTTTTAAAACCGATAACATTTATCCATAAAATACAATACACCTGGTCATTTCAAATAACACCTGACCTATAATCATAATTCATCCAGAATATGCATTAACAGCGGAATTAATACTCATGTGTTTCATATAAATGATACATGTCCCATACCATGATCATAATATTTGGCCTAAAGCCTCTCAACAACAAGTAACCAGTTAAATAGGTTCACAAGTTATAACAAAATACATAAGCAAATAGAACATGAGTTCGACATCTAAGCTACCCAGTGTTACATGACCAGAGCATTGACTCGCTACTTAATTACCAAGCAACTCGGACGAAACTCCGACTAGATCACACGCCAGCTACTAATCGTCAAACCTGTATGTCGCCAAACGAGGGCAACATTAAAACAGAAGGGTAAGAATACAAACCATTATGAAGAAAGTATAATGAGATACAATGGTTAAATCAACAATTATAGGAATGCATTACACTTGCCTAATCATAAAATTAATGCTAATCATAATTCACATATATTAAGCATACACCAAGTATAAGAGTATAATATCTCAATACTATATTCTCAATTATACACATATCCATAATTATCACATATTCCCGCATTTAACCAATTACGTATTCAAACATCACCCATTCTCAATTATCAACTAATACAAATATCGCTACAACACCAAATGTACATAATCAATTACCAAACTCATACACATAGCATTACGACATCAATGCACATAATCAATTGTTCACTCGTACACTTATTACAACAACATAATGCACATAATCAATTATCACAATCATGCACATATCATGACAACATAATGCACATAGTCAACTATCACATAACTCTAATGTGACTCAATGAAACATGTGACACTATGCATGTGGTACCAATGTGAAATTCTAAGTTTCACCGGCCTCCGATTCATATCTCTAGAATCTAAGCCACACTTCCGATCCGGATAAGACCAAAGTCCACCAATTGTAAACATATAGTTTACGGCTTCCGATTCACTCTAGAATCCAAGCCCGCTTGTGTTTCAAAGCAAATCCACCTGTGTTTCAAGGCACACTATGATATGAATGTATGTACAATATCACAAATATATGCAATTAAGATCATCTCTACCATCTTAACTTTCCGCGTATCACAATAATTCAACTCTATAAATTATCCACCAATTGTACACAACATTCACAACACACACACATCATTCACATATGAGAGGCCAATTAATCAATTACGATTCACACAATCCAATTAACACTAGTAACCATACTATCTCATGTTAATTCTCATTTTTGTCAATTATACATGAACACACACTTTCCACATCAAACAATTAATTATTAGAATTAATGCTATCCAACTACTCATAGAGAATCAATATTAGCACAACATCATGGCATATACATATATTTATTCTCAACATAAACATATTCAAGCCAAAACACAATTACGGACAAATTCCCAAAATACCGTAATTTACCGATAACCGAATAATTTATCCAACTCCAAGTATATTCCAAATAAATAGTCTTATTAAAATTAATTCAACTATTAATTTAACTAACCAATTAATAATCACACTATATTAATTTAATTCACTTCTATTTCTACTCCATTTCCAATTTCTAGCATTCTATTGCTCAAGACCATTTTTTATTGAATAGAATATCGCGCTAGCTTTCTAACGCTTCGAACGGAGACTCAAACGGAGTTACGGTTCAAAAGATATGAATTGTTAAAGTTTCAACGAAAAAACAAACACCGACATCATACACTAACAACTCTAAACATGTCAAAATTACGCAAAACAAATAAAAATATGACTCTTAATAACTCTAAACAACTCTGACAACTTATTGTCAACTCTAACAACTCTATTGACAACTCTAACAACTCTATTGACAATTATATTAAATTGTTAAAATTTATTTATAAAGAATATTTAAATAAAACACAATTTCGGTCGATTTGTAAAATATCACAATTTCAACAAAATAACATCACCACGTTAATCTATTAATTAAACTTAGCTACCACGTAAATTTTCATCAAATTCCGGACAACTAATTATACCGCTTAATTCGGCTATTCGGTCAAACAGGAATGTTTGTATTACATTTTTGTTCTATAATTGTTATTATTCCAATTTCCAGCATTCTACTGTACAGGGCATTGCAGTATATACACATTCATATGCTATGTATATTTTATATCTTTCTCTATATTAGACATTGACTCATATTGGCTTGATGACAGCTAGAAACAATGTATATATTATATATTATAACTAATTATTTTAGTCTACATATTAATATGCTTATTGAAATTAATTCGACTATTACCTTAATTACCCAATTAATATCACACTATATTAATTTTAATTCAATACTATTTCTATTCTGTTTTCTAAATTCTAGTATCTTACTTATTTTAATTATACATCATCTACTGTTTCCAATAACATACTATTGTTTCCATTCTAGCATAATAATAGAACCCAAATATGACATAGAAAATAAAATAAGTCATATAATAACATTCTAGAACTCTAATGTTCCCAATTATATATTATATCTTGACCAACCATCATATAGCACTCTACATATATATCATAAAACAAATTGGTGCCACAGGGATTAGAAATACACATGCTACTGTATGTGGATGTAACAAACAAGCTATAGAAAAACAATTTCTCTCGCTACAGTAACTGGAATAGTATATATATATATATATATATATATATATATATATATATATATATATATATATATATATATATATATATATATATATATATATATAATGATGTTTCACTGTGTATGCCTCATGACACAAAGCAACACACACATGTGCCCTGTTTTCTTGCTTGTTCGAAAATATCTGCTTTTATATATATCACAGACCGGAAATAAGTTACAGTATAGGAACACGCTTTAGTTTTTATATTGGTATAGTATCACTACATGCCAATTAGTGGTTCTCAATCATCTCCTAATTTCACCAATGTATTAATTTCAACCCAATTAATCACCACAAATCAAAATTTATAATCAAAATCATAAATTTCAAAACCATAAAAATTAGGGGTTTATACCTAAACATGTTTCTACCCATTGACTCAATTATACTAACCCATAATAATAAGGATTCTCCCCCTTACCTCTTCAATTTCTTCAAACCCTAGCTTTTGCTCTTCTCCTCTCTTAGCCTCCTTTCTCCCCTATCTCTTCTCTTGAAAATGACCAAATGAAATGATATCTCTACTCTCACTAAACTCTTACTATCTTATGGTTTATAAAATGGGCTTAAAAGATAACACCCCCTATTTACTTCTAACTCTAATAAATAGGCCCAATTAGATATAATCTCTTAATATCTCTATTAGTTCAATAAAGTAAACCAACACAAATATACACATCGTCAATTAATTCAATTAATCATTATATCACCAAATAATTAAATAAATAATTAACACACTAAATAATTAAATAAATACTTAACTCACCAATTAATTAAATAAATAATTAACACACCAATTAATTAAATAAATAATAAAATAGTACGATAAAATAAATACTAATAAAATCGGGTTGTTACAAATGTCAAATTGGGAAACAAACAAGGATGTCCCATAAGAAGCTTCAACATTTGAATACCACTTCTAAGGTTCTTGAGTTACTTCACATGGACTTAATGGGACCTACGCAGGTTGAAAGTCTTGGAGGAAGCCATGTTGTAACATCCCAGATTTTCATCCAAGACATGACTTAGAAATGATTAAAATGCTTGTTTAAGTCAAATAAAAGGTTATAAAATTAATCAAACTTTGTGATCGTTCGAATTCATAAGCGGAAAAATCACCGCATTTCTAGTTCTTTCGAAGGAAAGTAAATAAATAAATAATTTGAAATATAAAATGATCAAGCTATAAACTACTGAATATTTTTGTTTTGAAAACCCATGCTTCCCCGTAATCACGTATCAAGCAAGCATCAATCACTTTGGAACTCCACATTGGTACCTAAAATGTTGTTGTAAGGGTCAGTTATCCATGTCAAAAATAAACTAAACGGAAGTTAAAAATCAGACAAATATAACTATCCATATCCTGTCCAAGAGAAATAAATAAAAGTACTCACGAAAATTGCAATAATTGAACTGTATACTTAAATAAACACACGTAATCAGTAATCACAATTATCAACAATCCATCCTATGTCCTTCATATGTCGAATATGCATGTCCCTAAACTATATGATCCGGGTATTTCAGCCCGCCACTAAGGCACCACAAAAAATTCATCTCATGTCAATGAGGAAAATCACCCGCCACTAAGGAACCACACAGAAATGCATATGCCATGTCATGCATGATGAAAAATATAATTACCCGCCACGGAGGCATCCACACAGAAATTCTACCCGCCACTAAGGCATGCACAAAATGAATGAATACACAAAATGAATCTATGCATTACTGTGAGATATTGGATCGAACTCTAGTATGGCCGAAGGGTAGCTTCTTAATTCGACAGGGTTAAGCATGAAGTCGAAGGTTGTTCACATGTTTGTGTCGAAGATGCTAGGGTTGTTAGCATGTTAAATTAGGTTTTAGTGTTTAAACCCTAATTTGTTAAGTTAGCTTGTTTATTAAGTTGGCTTGTGTAATGGGCCTTGTGGAAAAGCCCATTAGTTAGTATGTTAGGTTTTATTATAAATAGCATACTAGTCTCTCATCGTCGCTAAGCTGCAAATCCTAATTTAGGGTGAGAGATGTTATTTGTTATTCTTGTAAACTTGTAATCTTGTTTTAAGAGAAAGTAAAAGAATAGCATATATAACCAATTCTTGTGTTCCTCTTCTTCCTTGTTCTTTATTCATCCCTTATTTTATACTTTGTTCGTGGCATTGAATTCACAACAAATTGGTGCGGTGAGCGTGGAGAAGATGCCTTCAACAAAGTATGAGATTGAAAAGTTCACCGGAGTGAATTATTTTGGTCTGTGGCGCTTGAAGATGAAAGACCTACTAGTTCAGCAGGGTTGTTTGGAAGCGTTGAAGGGAGAGGCAGCCATGAATGCAGAATTGACGGCAGCGGAGAAGACGAATATGATCGAGAAAGCACACAGCGCAATTTTGTTGAGCCTTGGTGATAAGGTTCTCCGGCAGGTATCAAAGGAGACGACGGCATCAGGGTTATGGGTGAAACTTGAAAGTTTGTATATGACCAAATCGCTGGTAAATCGACTCTACCTGAAGCAAGCTTTGTATTCATTCAAGATGATTGAAGACAAAGTATTGGCTGAGTAGTTGGATATGTTCAACAAGCTGATTCTTGATCTTGAAAATATTGATGTGAAGATCGATGATGAAGATCAAGCGCTGTTACTATTGTGTTCTTTGCCTCGAACACATGCTCACTTCAAAGAAACTCTCTTGTATGGAAGGGAGTCCCTGACGTTTGAAGAAGTTCAATCGGCCTTGTACTCTAAGGACTTGAATGAACAAAAGGAGCATAAACCTTTGACTGTTGGCGAAGGTTTGGCCGTTAAAGGAAAACTCTTACGAAAGGATGGTAAGTTCGACAAGAAGAAAGGCAAAAGCCAGTCGAAGTCTTACAGTGGCGAAGCATCTGGCATTCGATGCTACCATTGTAAGAAGGAGGGTCACACAAGAAAGGTGTGCCCTGAACGCCTCAAATATCATGGAGGTAAGGATAATGGCAACGCTACCATTGTTCAAGATGATTTCGAATCATCTGATGTTCTTGTGGTTTCAAGCAGTGACTCCAAGAAGGAGTGGATTATGGATTCAGGATGCACTTGGCACATGACTCCAAACAAAGACTTGTTCGAGGAATTATGTGATCAAGATGGTGGATCAGTATTGCTGGGAAACAACAAGGCTTGCAAGATTGCAGGTGTTGGATCTGTGAGATTCAAGCTCCATGATGAGTCAATAAGGTTGTTGACTGAAGTCAGGTATGTTCCTGATTTGAAGAGAAATCTGCTTTCTCTTGGTGAATTCGACAAGAAAGGATATGTTTTCCAAGGAGAGAAAAGTATCCTAAGAGTCATGAAGGGTTCGAAGGAAGTCTTGAGAGGCGTGAAGAAACAAGGCTTGTATACCCTTGAGGCTGAAGTTGTAAGTGGTTCGACAAATGTTGCATCCACGGAACCTTTGTCGAAAACAGAAATCTGGCACATGAGATTGGGCCATGTCAGTGAAAGAGGTCTAGTAGAATTAGGGAAACAAAATCTGCTTGGTGGAGACAAAGTCGAAAAGCTGAAGTTTTGTGAACCCTGTGTACTTGGAAAATCTTGCAGAGTGAAGTTCAACAAAGGCAAACAAAGAACACATGGATCCCTTGATTACATCCATGCTGATCTTTGGGGGCCTGCAAGGTGTCCATCACATTCAGGAGCAAGGTATTTTCTATCCATAGTAGATGATTATTCCAGAAAATTATGGGTATTAATCCAGAAGACTAAGGATGAAACTTTTGAGAATTTCAAAAGTTGGAAGACTCTGGTTGAAAATCAGACTGGCAGAAAGGTCAAGAGGTTGAGAACCGACAATGGCCTTGAATTTTGCAATGAGGCATTCGACAGTTTTTGTGCTGACTCTGGTATTGCAAGGCATAGAACTACTGTAGGTACTCCACAGCAAAATGGTTTGGCTGAAAGGTTTAATCGAACTATTTTAGAGAGAGTCAGATGCATGTTGACTAGTGCGGGGTTAACGAAGGTGTTCTAGGCTGAGGCTATTTCGACAGCAACATATCTGATAAACAGATGTCCTTCGACAGCGTTAGATATGAAGACACCTGAAGAAGTTTAGTCGGGACATCCACCAGATCTTGACAAACTGAGAGTATTTGGCTGCGTAGCCTATGCTCATATTAGGCAAGACAAGGTCGAACCTAGAGCTCTGAAATGCATGTTCATGGGATACCCAGAAGGAGTCAAAGCTTATAGGCTATGGTGCCTAGAGCCAGGTCACAGGAGGTGTATCACCAGTCGAGATGTAGTTTTCAATGAAGCTGAAATGGCTTTTAAGAAAACTGATGATGTTGGTCGAAGTACAGAAACATCTGACGAAGAGCTGGAACAGGTAGAGATTCCTGTTGAGGTGGAGCATGTTGATGCTGAATTGCATATCCCTGATGAAGTCGAAGAAGAAGCAGAAGATGCTGAGGAAGTTGAGGAAACTGACGATGACTACCTATTATCGAGAGATAGGTCAAGAAGAGTCATAAAGGCACCTCAGAGGCTTGGGTATGCAGATCTTATAGCTTATGCCTTAATCTCTGCAAGTGAGGTTCTAGACGAAGAACCTAGAGACTACAAGGAAGTTATGAGGAGTCGAAATAAGACTGAATGGCTGAAGGCCATGGATGATGAGATGAAATCTCTTCATGATAATCATACTTGGGAACTGATCAAGAAACCTGTTGGGGCAAGGTTAGTAAGCTGTAAATGGATTTTCAAAGTTAAGGAAGGAATTGAAGGAGTGACGTCGAAAAGATACAAGGCAAGGTTAGTTGCAAGGGGTTTCACTCAGAAAGAAGGTGTCGACTTCAATGATGTGTTTTCTCCTGTTGTGAAGCATAGGTCCATTCGAATGTTACTTGCCATGGTAGCACAGTTTGATCTTGAACTGGAACAGATGGATGTAAAGATTGTGTTCTTGTATGGTGATCTAGATGAAACGATCGTGATGAGGCAACCTGAAGGGTATGTCGAAAAGAGGAAGGAAGATTATGTGTGCAAGTTAAAGAGATCTTTGTATGGGCTGAAACAATCTCCTCGACAGTGGAATAGGAGATTTGACAAGTTCATGGCACGCATAAGTTTCATTAGAAGTCAGTTCGACCACTGCGTTTACTTCAGATTTCGACCTGGTAATTCATTTATTATTTTGTTGCTTTATGTGGATGATATTCTCATAGCAAGCAACAATGTTGAAGATGTGATGAGGATGAAGGTTGAACTCAATAAGGAGTTCGATATGAAGGATCCAGGAGCTGCTTCTAGGATTCTTGGAATTGACATTCGAAGAGATAGAAAGAAGTCGAAGTTATGCTTATCTCAAGAGGCATATCTACGGAAGATTCTCGAAAAGTTTGGTATGTCGAATTCGAAGCCAGTTGTGACTCCAACAAACCCTCAATTCAAGCTGAGTATTGATCAGTGTCCCAGTACTGATGTCGAAAGAGCCTATATGAATAGCATCCCATATGCTAATATAGTTGGTTCTTTGATGTATACTATGGTCTGTACTAGACCCGACATAACATATGCAGTAAGTCTTGTAAGCAGGTACATGGCGAACCCTGGAAAGGCTCACTAGCAAGCATTGAAGTGGATTTTAAGGTACATAAATGGGTCTCTGAATAGAGTCCTAATTTATGGTGGAGCCTTGGGTGAAGATAGTAAAGCAGTAATAGAAGGATATGTCGACTCTGATTATGCAGGTTGTACGGATTCCAGAAAATCTATTTCTGGATATGTTTTCACTATGTTTGGCACTGCAATTAGTTGGAAAGCAACACTTCAGAAGGTTGTTGCTCTATCAACCACTGAAGCGGAGTATATTGCCCTAACTGAAGGTGTGAAAGAAGCATTGTGGCTTGAAGGTTTTGCGAAGGAGATGAAACTTCAAGGTCGAGGTATCACTGTTAAATGTGATAGTCAAAGTGCAATACACCTGTCGAAGAATTCAGCCTATCATGAGTGAACTAAGCACATTGATGTGAGGCTGCATTTCGTCAGAGGAGTAATCGAGCATGGAGAAGTCCAAGTGCTGAAGGTTTCGACTAAAGACAATGCTGCTGATATGATCACCAAGACATTGCCGAGTTGCAAGTTTTTCCACTGTATGCAGTTGATAAAGCTGCACGAAGAAAGCTAGTTTGTTTCCTTGATGTTGTAGAGTTAGATCCAAGGTGGAGATTTGTGAGATATTGGATCGAACTCCAGTATGGCCGAAGGGTAGCTTCTTGGTTCGACAGGGTTAAGCATGAAGTCGAAGGTTGTTCACATGCTTGTGTCGAAGATGCTAGGGTTGTTAGCATGTTAAATTAGGTTTTAGTGTTTAAATCCTAATTTGTTAAGTTAGCTTGTTTATTAAGTTGGCTTGTGTAATGGGCCTTGTGGAAAAAGCCCATTAGTTAGTATGTTAGGTTTTATTATAAATAGCATACTAGTCTCTCATCTTTGCTAAGCTGCAAATCCTAATTTAGGGTGAGAGAGGTTATTTGTTATTCTTGTAAACTTGTAATCTTGTTTTAAGAGAAAGTAAAAGAATAGCAGATATAACTAATTCTTGTGTTCCTCTTCTTCCTTGTCCTTTATTCATCCCTTATTTTATACTTTATTCGTGGCATTGAATTCACAACAATTACTAAACTTAAAATCATAAGTTATAACTTATTTCAAAACTACACTTACTTACTTTCCTTTCAACTTCCAGCTAAATAATCTAATATAATTATGTACAAGTCAGCAACATACTACCTAAGATCTCACCGCAACATAGAAATTAAAGAGTACCTGTTCTAATTATTGACACACGTACAAATACAAATATTAAAATCATTTGTGGAGTGATATCATGTAGCTATTCAAACCATGAAATAGATTTTTTTTCCTTTAACTATTCATGACTCCTAAATTATTAATTCCATTAAGTAACCAAAATTTCACCTATTTAATAGATTTGATACAATAGTATTACCAGGCATACACAGACATCTCAGTACCTACTTGCATTTATCTAATAATTTAGGGTGGTTTGGTTACTTTGTCCAACCACATATACTGTATTGTATATATCACTTTTTCTAGCAAAGTTTAATTTTCGGTGTCTTAGATATCTGTCAATGGAATAAATATCTCATGTTTCACATTTCAATTCAGTTATTCGTCATATACACCAATATATACCTCATCCACCTAAATATATACTACATCTCATCCACAAAAATATACCTATACAAAACAGACAAAATATAACATTGTAAAAAAAAAGGATTCTTTAACACACATCTAACCAATGATAATAAAGTCACTACTGCAAATATAATCAATTCTAAATAACTAACAATATATTTATAATGACAGGTTTAATTTTTCTATTCCAATGAAAGGTTTTACAATCACACAATTTTAATTTTAGGTTTTCAATACTTTACAATTTCTCAATTATCTAAATCTCTAAAATGAGACATGTATATTACATCTATCTAACTCCTAACTCAAATCTAGTTTAATATTTTCATGAGAAAAAGCCCTTACCTCGATGTGTTTCTCTTTGAATTAAAATATTCTTAAGGACTCTATCATCTGATTACACGAACCACACTTTCAAGAGTACTCCAGAGAACAAAATCAAAACGAAATAGAAGAGTTACGTAGAGGAGAAACTATTTTATGAGAGATTTTTATTTTAATCTTGTAAAGAGTTTATACCAGACTAAAGTTCATAATAGAAGTTAAGAGAAAAATGAAGAATCGTGTAGTTCTACAAATTAGGAGAAAATTTGAATTACTCAAATTCTCTCTCTCTCTCTCTCTCTCTCTCTCTCTCTCTCTCTCTCTCTCTCTCTCTCTCTCTCTCTCTTCACTTGTAAGTTTTAGACAAATTCAATATCCTTCTAATTTGTAGAACTACACGATTCTTCATTTTTCTCTTAACTTCCATTATGAACTTTAGTCTGGTATAAACTCTTTACAAGATTAAAATAAAAATCTCTCATAAAATAGTTTCTCCTCAACATAACTCTTCTATTTCGTTCCGATTTTGTTCTCTGGAGTACTCTTGAAAGTGTGGTTCGTGTAGTCAGATGATAGAGTCCTTAAGAATATATTAATTCAAAGAGAAATACATCGAGGTAAGGGCTTTTTCTCATGCAATTCTAAACTAGATTTGAGTTAAGAATTAGTTAAATATTATATACATGTTGTAATGTTTGAGAGGTTTAAATAATTGAAAATAAAATGATGTAGTAATGAACTAGTATCTTATTTAAATGCATGTAGGTACGTGGATCTCGTAACTATTACGTTATAAAACTGATATAGTGTGTTTTATCTAATATATGTGAGTTTTTATACCTCGTGTGTTATCAATTATATGTGAGTTTAGTTATAAATTTTACTACTATGCCAAAACCTATTTATGTTGTGTAAATGCTTGGTTTGCTTATTTTAGGTGCCATGTAAACATGGAGTATGTAATAGTGTAAATGTATAGTGTTGAGCTATGGTTGGAATTTCCTTCGACCTAAACAGAAGAATAGATGTAGCATACAAAAATATTAAAGCTCATTAATATGTAGCCTAAGAGAATTAGTTTTAATATAAGGTTGATATTCAAGATGATATTTGTTTTATAATAAATAAATAAAATGAGAATTTATTTAAATTATTGTAAAGCGTTGTTTGGGTTAAGAGTGGATAAATTGTGTTTTTAAATTTATGTGAGATAAATATTGTTTGACTTTGTGGTTGTCTTAGTGATGGAGTTTTGTGTGATTGCCTTAGTGGCGGGTAGAGATTTCTGTGTGGATGCCTTAGTGGCGGGTAGTTATATTTTTCATCATATATGACATATCATATGCATTTCTGTGTGGTGCCTTAGTGGCGGGTTATTTTTCTCATTGATATGAGATGAATTCTTTGTGGTGCCTTAGTGGCGGGCTGAAATCTCCGGATCATATAGTTTAAGAACATTCATATTTTGCATATAATTATTTGTGGTCGTTGTGGTTGTTAATCTTGAGTTAATTACTCTATGTATATTATGTCATAGTTACCGTGCGATATTAACAATTTTGGTGGACCTTCCTTTTATTTAGTTCTCTTTGACATGATATGCATATTTATATTTGGTTGATTTTTAATTCTCGTTTAGTTTAGTTTGACATGGGTAACTGACCCTTACAACAACATTGTAGGTACTAATGTGAAAATTCAAAGTGATTGATATTTGACTAATGCGTGATCGCGGGAAAGAATGAGTTTTTTAAAAGCATTATGTTGTAATTAAACCGACCACATTACTTTTTGAAATTATTTATTTAGTATTTTCCATGGAATTAGAAACGTGATAATTTTCTACTTAGGAATTTGGATTAGAGTTGATTGAGTAAATCTTTAAATCGTTTTATTTGTGTTTCAACGAGTATTTTGATAAATTTCTG